>NC_139948.1:23727000-23729500 GCF_963454915.1 Gymnoscopelus microlampas
TTGATTTGATTTAAATTGAACAGAGAGAGAGAGAGAGAGAGAGATCACTAGTTAAAGGTAGGGTAAGTGATTTACTTTGGTTAAAATAAGTGTTAAATAGCTCTATATTCTGATAGTAATCATTGCTATAGAGTGTTTGTTCAGTAAAAGGAGTCTCCCATGTGTCTCAGGTCTTTATTAAACAGAAAATGCATGTTCAGTGCTCTCTCCTGATTGGCTTAAATGTTGTCACCTACCTGAAAATGTACTATATTATGTTTACTAAAGAGCTGGAGAGACCCCTGTGACCGAAGAAACGCTCTGTAGCAATGATTACTATCAGAATATAGTACTTTAACCTTTTTAACAAAAAGTTGCGTTTGTTTTGGGATTTTTACCTTGATTTTAGGCAATGTTGCACTGGTTTTACCGGAACATTTGCTCTTGATTTGTTGCTATGCGAACCGCACAGAGCAAACATCTAACTCCAACGTTCCTCCTAATGATGTCATTCAAACGACCACACAGCACTGCTACTCAGATGAGATCAGTGGTGTAAAATATCTAAGTACATGTACTCAAGTACTGTACTTAAGTAAAATGTTGAGCTACTTTTACTGTACTGCAGTATTTCCAATTGTCTATACTTTTACTTCTACTCCACAATTAACTACAATTATTTGAAAACTTTAGTTACTAGTTACTTTGCAGCTATACATTATTATATTATAAAACATACATTAACCACTTTAGCCCTATTTTATACCTAGGCTATTTGAAAATAGCCGATCTACAAGCTCACAACGCGTTGCATCGCGACGCGTTGTGAGCTTGTAGATCTGCTATTTTCAAAAATGTTAGTACTTTTACTTTTGGTACTTTAAAGGACAACTTTGTTTTTTTACAACCAAGGTTTATATGTTAGCTTGTAATTAAAGTAAATAAAAGATGAATGTTATTTTTTTTTTCATTTACTGCTTTCTATAGTTTTAGCAACTTTCGCAATATTTTTTACAGTGGGCGGGGGCATTCTGTCCGGTGGCTAAATATGTATTTTTTTACACAATAAAAAAGGTCCTGTGGTCTTTGATGGCCAGATGTGAGTTATTGGGGGCTAGAAGAGCTACTGTAAATAATAATAAAGAAGACGCGGGGTTATTGTGTAAAAAAAGACATATTTAGCCACCGGACAGAATGTCCCCGCCCACTGTAGAAAATATCTCGAAAATTGCTAAAACTATAGAAAGCAGTAAATGAAAAAAGTAATAACACTCATCTTTTATTTACTTTAATTACAATCTAAAACATAAACCTTGGTTGTAAAAAAACAAAGTTGTCCTTTAAGTACATTTTGATACCAATACTTTTGTACTTTTACTCAAGTAAATTTTGAATTACAGAATTTTACTTGTAACAGAGTACTTCTACATTGCAGTATTGACACTTTTACTTAAGTAAAACATTTGAGTACTTTTTTCACCACTGGATGAGATATTTAACCACTTATACCCCTGTAGTCTTTAGAGAACTGGACTTGAGTTTTCGTCTTAGACTTCCATCTACACCAAATCTCTTTGGCAGAAATAGCCGACATACAAACACACAACGCATTGTGTTCGCGATGCGATGTGAGTTTGTAGATCAGCTATTTCCGGGAGAAGAGATTCATTGAGGAAACGACAGCAGACCAAGTTGTAACTCAGGTCAGTTTCACTAAGAATAGAGGGGTTTAAGTGGTTAACATCTTACTGCACATGCAAAAGGAAAGAAGCAGACAGAGGGAGAGGAATGCGAGGCATGCATGGTAATGAGAGTGAGAGATTAGGGGTTGGAGGGAGAGAGAGAGAGAGAGAGAGAGGGAAAGATATCGGAAAAGGGGATGAGGTAAGGAGATCTGGAGACAGAAAGAGAGAGGGTGGAGGTTGAGAAAGAACAAATTGTAGTTGGATATAATAAGGTGAGGCAGAGAGAGAGAGAGAGAGAGAGTGTGTGTGTGTGTGTGTGTGTGTGTGTGTGTGTGTGTGTGTGTGTGTGTGTGTGTGTGTGTGTGTGTGTGTGTGTGTGTGTGTGTGTGTGTGTGTGTGTGTGTGTGTGTGTGTGTGTGTGTGTGTGTGTGTGTGTGTGTGTGTGTGTGTGTGTGTGTGTGTGTGTGTGTGTGCGCGCGTGTGCGCGTGCGTGCGTGTGTGAGTGAGAGGTGAGGAGAGAGACGAGAAAACAGATGATGAAATGAGAGGTATGTTGTTGGAGAGAGAGAGTGAGAGAGAGGGACAGAGAGAGAGAGAGAGAGAGAGAGAGAGAGAGAGAGAGAGAGAGAGAGAGAGAGAGAGAGAGAGAGAGAGAGAGAGAGAGAGAGAGAGAGAGAGAGAGAGAGAGAGTGAGAGTGAGAGAGAGAGTGGTGAGAACTAGCAGGATAATGAAAGTGTGTTTGTACGGTACCAGCCATCAGTTAGTCAGGCGCTGGTGAAATGGAAAACGTTTCTGCTTCTTGTCTTTTATCCTCGCCTGGAGAGGTCCAGATGGG
>NC_139948.1:23744500-23762000 GCF_963454915.1 Gymnoscopelus microlampas
CCAGATAGGTAACTATTTACCACAAACGTAGCACGGTTGATTCTGACTCATTACAGGTAGCTAATTGTTCCTGTTCCATGCTTTCTGCCACCGTGCGTGAGCACTGCATTCTGAACTAATGATATGGAATGAGAGGGGCTAGCTGCGGACAATATACCTCTTCAGTTTTCTTTTCCTTTTTCACAGTTTATTTCCCCCATTCTATTTTTAAATATTTCCACCTGCTCTCTTCTCTTTCTATAGCTGTTTGGACCGTGGATGGATTGACAACTCAAATCTCTTTTCCATCACATTGTCACAAACAATTTATTAACATACACAGAACAAACTTGACATTGGCTAGTATCATTTAGCATAGCCAGCATTATGGCTCGGACAGTAGATGGCCCCACATATTCTCAAACGTTTTCAGAAAAAGAAAGAGAAAGAAAATGAAAAATGAACAGGCATTTACTAAACAGTATTTTCCATAATACAGTTGAAAACATGCATGTATTTAAAGAGTCCAGCTTTAAGAACTCCATTCATATCTCCCTTCATATCAAATCTGAGTGTGAAAGTTGTCTCCCAGTGTTTAACTAGCTACTTCTGTAAGAAAGTTTGGGTCAGGGGCACGGTAGCGCAGTCAGTAGCGCTGTCGCCTCACAGCTAGATGGTCTTGGGTTCGATGGTCTTGGGGACGCTGGGGGCGCTGGGGGTGTGTCCTCTCCTCAGTGCCCATGCCCTAGGTGGGGTTGGTGAAAGGGCATGTGGAGTTTGCATGTTCACCCGTGTCCCCTAGGGTAAGTACCCTCACAAAAACATGCAGCAATCCTTGTCTCTATACTGCCTCCCCCTGGTCAGCCGGGGCGCCTGATGGAAGGGAAAGGAACTGGTTAGAATAACGTGTTCCTTCCACGCGCTACGTCCTACCGGGGAAACTCCCCCCTGTCAGGTGATAAGAAAGCTCTCATGCATTGAAGGAGGCACGAGCTCGGCTCTGGGCTCTCCCTAGGCTGGCAGAAGGAGTGTAGTGCCTAGGATTACTTAGACATTTGGCAATGGGTGAAAAAAAAGGGGTTGCAAAATCGTGGGATAAAAATTGAAGTAAAAAATAAAATACATTTAATAAGTTAAAAAGAAAGTTGCATCCTATCCTTGCCTTATAGTCAGTGATTATGGGTTGTTATTGTTGAAGATAGGGTTGCCAGTCGACCAGTTACCTTATGGAATACTTTTATTTGTTTACCAAGGCGACTGTGTCCGCCCAGCACAACACTTATGGAATACTTTCATTGGCGTAATCAAGGAAATACTTCGTTTTGTTGTTACTTTTTGGTCAATTTATTAATGTATTAATATAAGTAGCCGTGTAATAAGTGCTATCGTGTCTAGCTTTAATTTTCAATAATGACCAGCTACCCATCAATTATCCCTTGCTTAACCCCTCTAGACTTAGTAAACTGGACCAGAGTTGTCTTTGTACTAGGACTGCTTTATTCTGTCTGCACCAAATCTCTTTGTTCTAATGCCCTTATTTTTCTTGGAAATAAGGGATGTCTGATGTCCCTTATTTGAATGTTCAGGTAGTTGGCAACCCTGTCTAAAGACTATCTAAATATGTAAGCCGTTTTTAAATTCTAACTACTTCTCTCATACCCCCACCACCCCTCCTGTCCCCTCTCCAGGCCTCAGTAACATCATCGGCATCATCGTCTACATCTCGGCCAACTCAGGGGACCCCGGCCAGAGCGACAGCAAGAAATCCTACTCCTACGGCTGGTCCTTCTACTTCGGCGCCCTCTCCTTCATCATGGCCGAGATGGTGGGCGTACTCGCCGTGCACATGTTCATCGAGAAGCACCGTAAGCAGCGTGCCAAATCCCGCACCGAGCTCATCAAGAAGTCCGCATTCAGCCGCATCCCGTCCTACCGCTACCGCTTCCGCCGCCGTTCCAGCGTGCGCTCGTCTGAGGCGCCGAGCCGCGACACGTCCCCGCTGGGGAAGAGCGGCTACACGGGGCCTGCTGCCTCCGAGATGCCCATGTACACGTTGAATCCACGTGAGCCTGGCAATGCCGGCAGCAAGGCAGCCCAGGTGGGCGGCATGGGCGGCCTGCTCAACTCCGAGCGGGACTTCCTCCAGAGCAGCACGCTCACTAAGGAATACAGCAAGGACCCCAACCGCAGGACCACGCCTGTTTGAGAGGTGCTGGCCACAAATATCACCTGATCATATTAGAGGAGGTTGACGGTTACGATGGTGGTGGTGGTGGTGATGGCGAAGGCAGTGGGAAGGGTGGAGGAGTTAAACTACATTTTGACCAATAGGAGTATGGTACCAGGCAGGGTCAGAGGCATAGTTCAGGTGGAAAAACTTCAGCTGTGAACTTTGAACTGTGATTTTTGAGCCTTTGAACTGTGATATCCTGAGCGCTGTTAGGGTTGTGCGTGTGTGCATGCCTGTATGTGCGTGTGTGTGCGTGTGTGTGCGTGTGTGTGTGTGTGTGTGTGTGTGTGTGTGTGAGAGAAGCAGGGTTGATATCCATGGAAAAGTTGTTTCTAGCTCCTGTTTATTACATATCAATTCATGCTAGGCAAACCTGTGAATCTTTACATGCAAAGGCAGATTTTGTTGGTTCAATTTATGTCCATAAACTCTATGTTCATAAATTGGCTTATTGACCTTATCTTAGGTGTGAACAACAGAACCAACCATTTTAACTAAACGGTTAGATAGAAAAGTGTATCCATTGTCTACGAGGAGCCATCAATAGCAAAGGAGAATAATGTGAACTACGGGAGGTTGGTGGGATGGGGTCTCATGTAAGAGACTTAAATGAACTTTGACCTTTGTTACCCCTGACCTCCTTGGACAGTAGCATGGTTGGTGTAGCCCAGGGAGCCGCCTCGGGCCCCCAGCTGTTTCTATTATAATGATACTAGTTAAAACTAATGATGTGAGGCACCTCTGGGTCGGGATCGATTCATTTTCAGCTCAGTCGGTTCAGAACATAGCTGGAGAGTGCAATGAACTCATTTTTCATGGCATGTTTCTGGCTGTATTTACCGACTATTGATATTAAATATTAATTTCTTAAAGGTTCATTGAATCTGATCAAAGGGTCTTTTTGTGGTAAGAGGTTACCTCCTGAATCGATTCAACTGAGACCGAATCGAGCCCGTTCCTGGTACAAAACCGATCAGTAACCCTGATCTGGTGGCAGATGTGATTATTACTCCCCACACACAGTGGTATGGGACCAGAGGCTGTCATGGACTGATCAGAGATCTGTCGTTTCGGTGTGGGGGGGTGGCGAGGCGTGCCTAGTATTTGGTAGTAGATGGTAAATGTTATTGGTGGTCATTGGTGCTTCCTTTTAATCCTGTTTTTAGTCACACAAAAGGTCTTATTCATTATTTTTTTTATTTCACTTGGAACTTTTAAAAGACTATCAAATATATCTATCTGTCTGTCTGTCTGTCTGTCTGTCTGTCTGTCTGTCTGTCTGTCTGTCTGTCTGGCCTTCACCTCCCATCCCCACTGCCATCATTCTGTAACCACAACTCCCCCTGCTGTTCGCTCCTCGTCTCCTCGCTCTTCCACCCTCTCCCTTTCCACTCTTCTAGGGCAACATGCAGTGGTGGACTAATTACTTAGCCCCAGTACTTGAGTCAAAGTGTAGAGACTCCTGGTCATATATTACTCCACTACAAGTGAAAGTTGCTCTGCCAAATTTGTACTTGAGTTAAAGTGCTGCTTTTAAAAATACTTAGGTATTCAAAAGTACATTATACTGTACAAAAAGCTTGTAGATCTACTCTTTTAACTATATTTGAAATTAAGTGATTAATTCATAATGTACAGTATTTGTCTTTGAAGTGTAGTGGGGTTAAAAGTCATGTCAAGTATTCAAAAATATCAATGCTCAAGTAAAGTATTTACTTACTATTTTCTTTTTACCTAAATACGGTACTCAAGGAAATGTATTTCGTTATTGTCCACCACTGGCAACATGTTAAAAGCTTCTCCCTTCTTTCTGTCACCTTTAGTCTAGCTGGAATTTGTGGTTTGGTTCAAGGTCATTTAGCGAAAGGAGTCCGCTAAACTGTGAGAATATGTTGTAGCATGAAGCCAGACAGTAGACAGAGTGATTACCCAGTAAGAACACAGATGGACATTGTAATAAATTAGCTAGCTAGCTGTTGGCTACAATTATGAGATCAGTACAAAATTGTGACTCATTAGCAAAAACAATTTTCAAAGTCTGAATAGTAAACTGTGAAGTTAGCAACCAAATACATTCTCTGGGCTAGTGACCAAAATCTATGTATTCCTCACCTAAATCAAGAACTTAGAAATTAATTTAGGTGAATATTATGGCAGCTGAAACTGGAAAAACTAGCTAAATAACCTGTATAAAAGGTTTCTGGTGAAGGGTTAGGGTTAGAGTGAAATCCCCTCTTCTCCAATAGAGCAGGATAAAGGATGCGTTTGAAAAATATTGGAATGTGGCCCATGATAAGGAGAGACAGATGTTCAGAGAATTGGAACAGGTCCTATGCATTATTCACAGGATTTGTGCACCATCTATTGAGCTGTCATTCACAGCCTCTCTTCCCCTTTATCTTTCACACACACACACACACACACACACACACACACACACACACACACACACACACACACACACACACACACACACACACACACACACACACACACACACACGTACAGTACAGAACAGGGGGTGAGAGAAAATTGCTTGCGCCCATCAGCTTAGCTTACATCGTTAATATGTCACTCCAGCTGTCTCATACACATAAAGTCAGTGTCATCATATTTCAAACACCTGTACAGACTGCATCGTATTTTAGAAATACATAAAGCTTTATCGCATTTCCCTCTCCTACTCTCTCTCTTTAACACACGCACGCACGCACGCACGCACACACACACACACACACACACACACACACACACACACACACACACACACACACACACACACACACACACACACACACACACACACACAGAATTTGCACATTGGCCAGTCACCTTGAAGACGTCTATAATGCATTGACTCTAACTTGGCTCATTCATTGCCAAAGAGCAAGACATTTACTTCAACACAGCGAGAGAACTGCAGTTTTCTATAAACAAAAATAATTATTAAGAAAGTCTCCTGGTTCCCTGGTGCCTCTTGCACACGTGCACATGCACACACACGCGCACGCACGCACACGCGCACGCACACGCGCGCGCGCACACACACACACACACACACACACACACACACACACACACACACACACACACACACACACACACACACACACAGTTGGTGAGCAGAGGAGCTTGGATTAAGACATTTATCACATGACTGGACAACACCTGATGCACAATGTGTACGGGCAGTACAACTACTGTACAGGCAGTAAACGCACACACACACACACACACACACACACACACACACACACACACACACACACACACACACACACACACACACACACACACACACACACACACACACACAGAGGGTGGGGGGAGGTGTGAGAATGAGAGGCTGGTGAGGCTGAATTGACGGCATGAGTGAGAAAAGGGAAAATAAATTAGAGGCAAGTGAAAGAAAAGAATTAGGAGGAGAGAAGAGAGGGAGAGAGAAAGGGAAGCATGTGTAGTGGATAAAACCGATGACAGCGTTTTATAAGCCTTTCCAGATACTATGAGTAACGAGGGACTGCGGTGATCGAAGAGGAAAGGTAGAAGAAGAAAAAAACAATATATATATAAATATATATAATACTGCTTTGGTGTTGTTTCTCTTCCTTTGTTTACCTCCCTAAACCACTTACCACACTGTTTGTATGAATGAAACATTAAAGGACACCAAGTTTGTCGAGCTGATTCTTCGCACACTTCCTACTCAACTATAACCATGATAATAAAAGAAAAACTGTTTCAATCATCAGCTACACTGTTTAATTAATGACGCTGCTGTTCTACCTATTGTCTTTTTAATGCCATAAAGGGAGCAAAAAGAGGGATAACCTCGCACCACTGTGGACTTGCTCCTGAAAGCCCTCCCGGCGTGTAAATATAAATTTTGCAAATAGCAACAAAATCGGCCATTGCCGTTCCGAGGTGGACTTGTGAGAGGGTTTTTTTTTTCTTTCTTTTTGCCCTCTCCTGTTTCTCCCAGCAAGGGCTTTTAATTTTTAAAGGACGGGAGCACACAAGGGCTTTCTATGCTCAGCGTTTCATGGTTGTCGTCCGGGGGCGTACTGGGGGTGGGAGGGAGGGAGCGGGTGCAGACAAGGCAGAGGAAAAGTACATTTGCACAAGAACAAC
This sequence comes from Gymnoscopelus microlampas, assembly GCF_963454915.1. Classification (NCBI taxonomy): domain Eukaryota; kingdom Metazoa; phylum Chordata; class Actinopteri; order Myctophiformes; family Myctophidae; genus Gymnoscopelus; species Gymnoscopelus microlampas. The sequence goes on from NC_139948.1 coordinate 23,750,841, forward strand.
AGTTTTTTTTTTAAACCAGCTGAATAGTTAACAACATAACATGCTTTATGCAAAAAGACTACTCACAGTGGAGATGAAGGAACTAGGGTCGCTTTATTCCACTCTGCTGGTTGTGTGCACTGGCTGTTTGATGTGAGGTTAGCTTTTAGGTTAGGTTAGGTTAGGTTAGCCTGGACAGACTAATATCTATAATTTGGATTTATACACAAGTCTGGATGCAGGAACAATTTCGAAACAAAAACAGACAGCAGTAATGAAAAAAATGAAGATCGGCAACTTTTCTCGAAAATTGTCTACAGACCACATTAACTGCTGCATCAGCTACCAGAGCAAAGAGCTGTTATACCATACAGTCGCCTGGGAACTGCTTTGCAGTTTGAATATTCGGTCTAGAGTGGATACAGTAATGATCTGTGTGCATGCATGTATGTGTGCGTAGAAATGACCAGACAGCATATAAGCAGTGAACAGTAAATATCAACCATGGCCTTACATGGAAGGCCTGGTAACACAAGATTACCATAGAGTTTCAGAGTAAATTATACCGTTCATAACCATTATACAGTACATAACCTTATGGCCTTTAACCTTCTTCAAACCCCTTAGACTCTCTGCGGTGGTGGGCAGATACATTGACGCTGTGGTGCGCAGCATTGCGTCCAGACTAAAGTATCATGCCAGATGATACATACAGAAGTCTGTCCAGACTAAATTTAGGTTCTCATTTAGCCATGTTTCCAAGCTAGCTTTTAGGTTAGATTCAGACTAGAATAAAAATGACACGGATTTGCCAGTGATGTCCTGGCCATTATTTATTCTAGGCTTCAGGTTAGCTTTAGGCCTTTAGGCCTAAAGCTAACCCAAGGTAAACGTTTTGGGTTAGGTTTGGCCTTCCTTTCAGGTTTGTTTCTGCTCAGCTTCAGGGTTAGGTTAGCTTCAGGAAAGCAACACAGGTTATCTTTTAGTTTTGAATGGTCATCTGAGCAACTGTTTTGAGTCAATCAGGGGAGTATGCTACTACCTTCAGCAGATGTGGAACTTAAGAAATAAAACAATTTCAAAGTGTAGCTGCTGAGTTGTAACCTAAATATAGTGAGAAAATACAGTTGGCCATTTACTGTTGCCAAAAATGTCCCCATCTAAAGCCTCAAAATGATTGCTGTGAATCATGTCCCTTAGGTTAGCTTTAGGTGAGCATTTAGGCTACCTTTTCTAATGCTACTCTATAAGTACTCTGTTTATACAAGATTTGCTGCAGTATACTAAAAAAGGCCTCAACTGTTAGTCGCCAGTAGTTTGTGCTTCATTAGCACTGTCTTTTGTAAGGCCTTTTAGGGCCCGAAGGGGCCACCCCAAGGCCAGGGTTCAAACTGCCATCCATAAGCCATTGACCTTAGCAAACCATGCATGCCACATCCATCTGCTTCTAACGCTGACATTTTCACTACATGTCTCAAATCGCACCCTATAGCCATGATGTACTTTGTAGGAATCCTAGACTGTAGTGCACTACATTTAAGACGCCTTATCAGCGTGTGTGTGTGGACTGTTGTGGTGTTTATTGAAGTTTACTTTTATAGGACACAGGGTGCGTTTTGAGATGAAGACTGTAGCACATATCTTGAGCGTCTTCTTTCCTTCCTTCCTGCCATCATAACTGCTTTGGAACTCTCATTATCAAGACAAATAATAGTATTATTAGTAAAAAAAAATGAAACAAAAAAATATATAAATTATTCTATTCTAAAGGTGCCATTGTGCAGAGAATGACAAACTCTGACACTTACATTGTAAAAATCCCAAGTGTTAATTTAATTTGAGAGTGTACCGATGGGTTTACGGTCCATTTTGGATCCATTTGTACACTCTTAGAGTTGAATTAACATTCAGGATTTTACTGTGTGTTCTAGTTCTTTAGTCTTCTTCTAATTGGGGCTCTCAGTGATGGGGAATGGAGTTGGGATACCGGGGTTGTAGTATTTGTAATATTCTAGTTTCATTTTCTATTTCGATGTGGTCTGTGAGTTTGTATTGCTTGGACTGGCTCTGAAGACCTCCCCTGTGGAGTGAACAGTTGGGAGGGACAGTGAGAAAGAGAGAGAGAGAGAGACAAAGTGAGAGACCTTCGTCTTTCGTGGACATTAGCTTCGTCTTGACGGGGCCAGAAGTCTGTTTGTTAATGGATCACTTAGTGTTGCAGTGTCTCTCTCACACACACACACACGCACACGCACACACACACACACACACACACACACACACACACACACACACACACACACACACACACACACACACACACACACACACACACACACACACACACACACACACACACACATACACACGCACACAAACACACTTATTATTCACATACAGGGTAACAGATACACACAAACACACAAGCACATCATACAAGTACACACATACACTTACATGCAGTAAACACAAACACAGATAAACAAAGACACTCCCATATAGGCTACAGTAGGTGTGTACACACTAACATTGAGAGAACTCAGTCCTTTTAGAAAAATCACTGTGGCGTTCTGGAAAATCATTGTGTGTTTCTTTGGAAAAACACACAAACAAACAAACAAAAAAGAAGAAGAAAGAAACGGCTGTAATTGTCTCTGATTTGTCGCATTTCTGCAGAACTTCCTGGGTGGAACTTCTAGAACACTGGACCAGCCAATCAAGCTTGGAGGAAAGAAAGAACTCTTTGGTTCCTGACAAAATAATATAGAGCAGTGGTTCTCAAACCTTTTTCATGTCAAGGACCCCCAAATTGATGATGTATTTGGTCGCGGACCCCCATCTGGAAATATCTTGTGCCAGGGACCCCCATACAAGATTTGTGTTGTTAAACGCTTCAAGAAAATATACAACCCATGTATGTAGGGGTTAAAGTGATTAAACTGATTTTGATGCTATGTTAACTAATTTTGTTGGGGACCCCCTGGAACCCCCTCAAGGACCCCTGGAGGTCCCCGAACCTCACTTTGAGAACCACCAACGTAGAGGAACAGTTCTGAGAGACCCACACCAAGCACTGTACACTTTACACTCCCACAGCTCTCTCACACACACACACACACACACACACACACACACACACACACACACACACACACACACACACACACACACACACACACACACACACACACACACACACACACACACACACACACACACACACATGCTTGCTTTGTGAGGAGGGCTGAGGAGTCGGCTAACGGTATATCTGCATGTCTGTGTATTTCAAAATATAATTTTATGTGTGTTGTGTTGTGTTGTGTGTGTATGCGTGCGTGAGTGAGTGAGTGAGTGAGTGCTTGTGTGCGCGCATGTGTGTGTGTGTGTGTGTGTGTGTGTGTGTGTGTGTGTGTGTGTGTGTGTGTGTGTGTGTGTGTGTGTGTGTGTGTGTGTGTGAGTGTGTGCAGTCAGCCTCTCCTCGCCCATGCATCCAGTGCCTGCCTCTCCTGCCTTCAGAACAGAACAGCTCCCAGATCAGCCATGGGGGCTTCACGTTGAACCTCCACTTCCACACAACCTTTGACCTTTAATACGCTGGGACCCATATAACTGTACACAGTACAATCCTCAGAGTTCATTCAACCACATGAGCCCTAATATCCCTATTCTGGGCACATCTTAATAGGCGAACGTTTGGCGAAAATAGCAGATCTACAATCACACAACGTGTTGCAGCATTGCGAGCCTAAAATTTTTGGTGAAGAGATCGCTTGTGTGCAGGAAAAAAAGGAGGGGACCAAGTATAAATCCCTGTGGAACCCCAACAAAGTACGGTATTTAGCATTTCAGGGGTTACTGTAAAGTGGTTACTGTAACACCTGTATCATGGACCCTTGGGTACATGATGTGGTTACATATGGGTACACTCTTGGTTACAAATGGATAAATTAACACTGAGCATTGCACTGTGTAGAGCTAATAACACCCAGTCATTCCTCAGTAGACCCAGCCATACAAGGACTGTTTTGTGTTTGTGAATCTGTTGTTTATGGCAGATACCTGGCTTTTATTTTGAAAGACAGACAAAATGGACATGGATGTAATTTTTGAAAGACAAATGTCAAGAAGGTTTTATTGTGAAATACCTTATTCAGTGTACTGGTGGCATTTGTCGTAAACCACTCTGCACTGGCGGTCTGGCCCAAATCACTGCTGTCTGTTGGGCTGATTTGGGGTCAGCAGAGGGGGCTAAGGTGTGCACTCAGTTATGTACAGTATGTAGTCCCTTATGACAGCTGATCTCAGGTCAGTGGAAGCTTAGCCTGCCTTTCCGTACAGTCTCCCCGAAACCCCTGAAAAACGAAAAAGAAAAAAAATCCTGGTAATTTCTACAATGAAAGTCCAAGAGCATTTGGGAACACAAAGTTCTAGTTCAAGACCTTAAACTTAAAAAGATTGGTAAATATCATTAACGCGTAAAACACAATACGCTGACAATTGACAATACAGAGAACATTTAAGACAAAGACAGAGTGTTGTTACATCTAGAAATCATCAAAGTTTGGTCCAGGCTGATTGAGGATCAAAGGTACCCAAGATGACAGCATGGTTCATCAGACTTTTATGACGCCAGCTTGTCAAAACAAAAAGTAATAAGCAACGGTTAACATAAGAAGTGTCCAGGATTTGTACTCATCAAACAAAATATTGATGTACAAGACAAGTTCTCGAATTAATCCTTTTGGTGAATTGTATGAATTATTTTGTTTTGTTTTTATTTTTTTGTTTTCAGAATTGCAAGTGGTTCCGGTACAAAATGTTATGGGATTTTCTATAGGATCCTATAAAGGGAATTTTAAATGTTATAATATCCTTATAATATTTATGTTAAACAAATGTATTCATAAAGATTTGTGCCAATTTCAGTGACATCCTGATAGTTTAATCTCAGGACTACTATAGGATCAATTGAAAGGACGATTTCCCAAAAAAGAGTCAAACTACAGTACCCATCACTTTCTACAAAGCCATGTTGGTCAAAGGCAAGACAAGAGCAGTGCCCTACATAGTTAAACAATACTTCTGCTATTTGTAAAAGTTAACATAAACATACATAAACGCTTCCACACAGTAAAATTCTCAGTGTCAATTTATCCATTTGTAACTTCCATTGTTTACAAATGGAACCAAATTGGCCTTTTACGAGTCTGTTTGATTCCATTTGTACACCCTTGCAGTTAAATGAACACTGAAGATGTTACTACAGTATGTGTATGATCCAGGTTCCACCTCTGTTCAAATCATCCTGTACTTTTGGTGGATTTACGTTGAGGAAATGTTTTCTTACTTTCACTGATCATGCAGTTACTGCTTCGGTTTTGTAGGGTCAGAGATGCCAGAGCTCCCATCTGCAGCCATTTTGAATCAGACAATTTGTGTGATTTCTAAGAATCACTCAGTACAGCAGCAGGCAGCTCATGCAACTGATTGACTTCGGCTGCATATGGGGATAGCAAACACGCTCACAATAGCCCAAAGGGTACAGATTCTAGAACATTTACTCATTAAAATAGAATACTAAGAACCATGGCATAATTGTCATTTTTACAGTTTTTGCTCCTTAGGCCTTAAGTTGTTAAGAAAATGTCCCCCGGTGCTTTTTGTTTTTGTTTTGTTTTTTGTTTTCAAACTGTAACTTGACTTTATCTATTTCAAACTGACCTGAGGACTGTTAGAAAACAGACATCATTAGTGAAGAAGAGAAGGAGAAGTCACGGACAGGGCAGCTAGCTTCTCTGTAACAGGAAAGTAATGTATCCAAATTATCTTACAAAAAAATTATTTGAAACGTGGGATTATAAAAGATACATTATGATAGTCTCAACATTCACACCTAAAGGAATGGGTAGGGTACTATGAACGGAAACACCATTGACAACAAAATTACAAGAATGAGTGGTTGAAGTGAATTTAAGAGTACAACACATATGTGTAGACCTTCATTACAAAGCTAATCTATCTGCTTAATGTCAACTATCATAACTAATGATAACTAACTCAGACAAAGTAATACATTATCAAAAATAGATGAGAATGGCACTTTAAGTTCCACATATTCTCCTTCTCTGCTTCCAGAGACATCATTGGTGTTTGGTTCTGGCCTTCTGGGAGTCACATCTCAGACACAGATCATGAGTATTCCATCTCCTCTGAAGCACTGTTTCCCAAACAGTGGGTCAGGGCCCATTTTTGGGTCACAAACCCAATTTTCAAAAGAACTTCTAAAATAAAATAAAAAATCTGAGAAATGTCTTGAATTTCAAAACTGCTTTTAAGAAGTTAAAATAGCAGATCTGCATTTGTAGATCGGCTATTTTCACTAGTTTGGACCCCGGGGAAACATCAAATTTCTCTTTTGGGTCGCGGGCAAAAAAGTTTGGGAACCACTGCTTTGAAGTACTGAAGCCACATTTTGTGAACGATGAAGCTGCATAGAAGCCATTGTGAGGTGAACCGTCCTCATCCCGGTGTATAACAACTTCTGGATCTAAGATGGCTGCCATAGAACGTTTACAGTGCCATCATGGAATCAGGCGTTTCAGTGCTGAAACCTCTGGATACTGGAGTTGGATTGGCATTACAGAGGTTCATTGGCATCTTAGCAGCAGAGCAGCAATTTCAGAATGATTTGAATACCACTTACTTACTTTATTTATTTATTTATTTATCACTGTAATTATGTAGTGTGTGGCTTTGATGTTTTAGAGGAGGTGGTCGTGGTGATGATTAGCTCACTTTAAATCAGTGGTTATGAGTAAAATTGTATCTTCCTCCAAGTCATTGAGCCCTGTCATTCAATACATAGGCCTCTACACACACACACACACACACACACACGCACACACGCATACGCATATGCACTCGCACGCGCACGCGCACGCGCACACACACAGGCACGCACGCACGCACGCACGCGCGCACGCACGCGCGCACGCACGCACGCACACACACACACACACACATCAACATGCACACACATGCATACACACATACATGTACTGCCAGCTGGCAACACGGTCAGATCCTCATTGTTAATTTAACTTGTGAGTGTTATGGCTGATTTATACTAAAATAGTCAATATACAAGCGCATCGTGATGTGAGCGCGATGTGAAGTATAAATTACTCTTCAAAATGAACAGTGAGGATTTGGCCGTGCAGTTTCACTGTATACTTTCTGATCTAAACCTCGTATCAACTATCAGCAGTCTGGCCTGGAGACAGACCAGCTGTGGTAAAAGCACACTTTTACTTACATAATATGAATATGAAAGCATATATCCATAGAGAGAAAGAATATTATATACAGTAACATATTAGAAAAATAAAGAATCACCTTTTCAAAGAGCCCCATGTCAGTTTATTTTGTGAGTGTACGTACGTGTATTTCTGTGTGTGTGTGTGTGTGTGTGTGTGTGTGTGTGTGTGTGTGTGTGTGTGTGCGTGCGTGCGTGCGTGCGTGCGTGCGTGCGTGCGTGCGTGCGTGCGTGCGTGCGTGCGTGCGTGCGTGCGAGTGTGTCAGTATCCTGGTGTCAGTATCCTGGTCAGTATCCTGGTGTCAGTATCCTGGTGTCAGTATCCTGGTGTCAGTATCCTGGTCAGTATCCTGGTCAGTATCCTGGTGTCAGTATCCTGGTGTCAGTATCCTGGTGTCAGTATCCTTGGTCAGCATCCTGGTGTCAGTATCCTGGTGTCAGTATCCTGGTGTCAGTATCCTGGTCAGTATCCTGGTCAGTATCCTGGTGTCAGTATCCTGGTGTCAGTATCCTGGTGTCAGTATCCTTGGTCAGCATCCTGGTGTCAGCATCCTGGTGTCAGTATCCTGGTGTCAGTATCCTGGTGTCAGTATCCTGGTCAGTATCCTGGTCAGTATCCTGGTGTCAGTATCCTGGTGTCAGTATCCTGGTGTCAGTATCCTTGGTCAGCATCCTGGTGTCAGTGTCCTGGTGTCAGTATCCTGGTGTCAGTATCCTGGTCAGTATCATGGTCAGTATCCTGGTGTCAGTATCCTGGTGTCAGTGTCCTGGTGTCAGTATCCTGGTGTCAGTATCCTGGTCAGTATCCTGGTGTCAGTATCCTTGGTCAGTATCCTGGTGTCAGTATCCTTGGTCAGTATCCTGGTGTCAGTATCCTGGTCAGTATCATGGTCAGTATCCTGGTGTCTGTGAAGTACAGGCGTAGAGGAAGCTCTGTGTAGGTTTGATTGTGTATTCAGTCTCATGCCAGTCTCATGCCATAGTCTCATGCCATAGTTCTTCAGTTCACACACACACACACACACACACACACACACACACACACACACACACACACACACACACACACACACACACACACACACACACACACACACACACACACACACACACACACACACACACACACACACACACACACACACACACACACACACACACACACACACACACACACACACACACACATATGCATGCCTGGGCCTGGGCCTGACCACATAAACTGGCCCAGCAGGGGGAGCCCAGGCCTAGGGAGAGACATCTGCACCATGGACAGCACATAGCACTAGGTCAGTGGTTCTCAACAAGGTGTTGTGAGCTTGTAAATTGGCTATTTTCAAAGTTTTTGCCTCTTCCTTATATTAATGGCATTTTCGCCAATGTTCGACCAGTTTTATAGTATAGTTTGTTGTTTATTTTCTTTTTGAGGTATTAAAAAGGTCTTAAAAGTCCTTAAATTGTCACTTCACTGTCATCTGGGGACCCGGCCCTTCCATTAGGCAGCCATGAGGCTGGGGGGGGGCACCCACCAAGCCTAGATTTGTTAAGATTTATATATTTGTGTATTTTTTTAATAGAATCATCATCTGTTTTTACGTCTGGAGACCCCTGTCCAGGACAGGCCTCAGACGTGCCTCCTCAGGAGACTGATCAGGAGATCTGAACCCATTTGATTTGGCGACCGCATGCCCTTGCTTGCTGACGACCCCAGGCATTAAAAGGAACTTTCGAATTTGTGCGTTTTAAGTATTTGAAATGCATCCCTCTCTTTCATACGTTTTGGTTTCGCCCATGTGAATCCAGACGGCTCTGCTTACAGTTTCAACAGTGTGGCAGAATCAGAGTTAAATTAACTTTGAGGATTTTTACTGTGTTCTACCTTCTCGGTTTTTCACTCTCTGTGGCAACACGGAGGATGTAGCCTACAGTATTATAGACAGGTTGTTTACAAACATTAGTGGGTGTGTGCGCATTCAGGGTGCAAAACCACATCAAAAGAAACATGCACAGCTGAGATTAATAAACTGTTTGATTAGAGTCAGCTAGAGCCATGAGCTGCAGTATGTGATGGTGATCATGTTATGTCAAATGTCTCAAACTAAATATATTAAGAACTTTATTGCTAGAAGGATGCATTCCAGATAATGTAAAAAAAATGTGCGTTCATCCCAAAGAGAAACGTGTTCATTAATTGCAATGGTACAGTACAGTATAACATACTGTACATGTGCATGCGTGCACATGCAACAGCTGAGCCACCCATGTGAATGGCTAACAAGCCAACGACATGCGCAATACTGTCAGCACAGCACGTAAGTCACATTTCTTTGACATAAGACTTTCAGAGGTCTTTTAACTCCAGTTGGTTGCCTAGCTCTGGTCCACGTTAGAGTTCTCCTCCTAACGCTATGGACCAGAGCTAGTATAGCTAAAGCAAGTATATGTGAAAGTACCAGAAGGCAAAGGCCAAATTTAGAGACAGAGAGAAGAGTGAGGGGAGACATAGAGAGAAGAAGAGAGAGAGGAACATGATTTGCGTGTGTGTTGTCATAGAGATTAGGAAATGGGGATTATAGGGTGAGGCCGTGGGGGAGGGGGGGTACACTGCACTGGGATTGGTCAATACACTTCCGTAGTTCCCCTTTCTGTGTTTATGTGAATAAATTCTGTCCATGCACTCCTTTTCTCTCGCTTCTCTACTGTCTCTCACTTCTTCTCTCTCTCTCTCTCGTTCTCTGTCTCTGATCAGTCTCTTTCAAAACTTGTTCATGAATTGGATACATCTGCCTTTCTTTATCACTCTTCTACCAATTCCCCTTCTTTCTTCAACTCTTTTCTGTGACCATATATTTCTTTCTTTCTTTCTTTCTTTCTTTCTTTCTTTCTTTCTTTCTTTCTTTCTTTCTTTCTTTCTCCCCGTCTCCCTCTCCAGTGAGCTGTAGTAATTGCATTCTTCAGCTCCATTGGGCCAATGAGAGGAAACGTCTCTTTATGCTAATAGCCCATAAACTGCACAGAGCCTTGCCTGGCAGGAACGGGATTATATTACGATGTTGTACCACACAGCTATAAAGATAGGAGTGGCAGGGTGCACTGGTTGTTAGAGAGACAGACTCATAAATGAAAGACCTGTCACTCGCTATCCCTCTTCTCATCCATCCACAACAAATTTGACCCCTGCAACAGCCAGTAGTGTCATTGAGTAAACCACTGAACCCTGACTCCGTACAGTGTTTGAAATGCACATATGTATGATATATACAGTATAGAAAGAAACAAATGACGCTAATCCTAATTGCACTGTGGGGGACATAAATCCTTGACTCCTTGCTTGGATCTGGCAGGCTCCTCCCTTCTTTGCACAATGACAAAACTAGGAGAAAATAAAAATACTTTTACTGTGTTGGATGTTTATAAACAAATACTGTACTGTGTGTTTTCATGACATGGGAACAGGGCCTATACTATGATCAAGGCTCGGAGAGACAGACCCAAGTGTTCTGCACTCTCACAAACACACTCACATCTGGTAGTGTGGCAGTGTGGATATTATGCCAACCCAGCCAAGCTGTCCTACCTGGCCTTTACCTCACCTTTACCACACTTGCACGTGCGGGCACACACACACACACACACACACACACACGCACACACGCACGCACACACACACACACACACACACACACACACACACACACACACACACACACACACACACAGACACACAGACACACACACACACACACACACACACACACACACACACACACACACACACACACACACACACACATGCACATTACACGTGACAAACGTTCACTTGACTTGAAAATAAAAAAGAGTACATAGGAAGGTGAGTGTATAAA
>NC_139948.1:23764500-23812102 GCF_963454915.1 Gymnoscopelus microlampas
ATCAAGATAGTAGAATAAGGGGAGAGAGAAAGTCAAAGATGACAGCAAGCTGAGAGAAGTAGGGCGTGTGAAGGATGAAAGAGAAAAAGAAAGAATGAAGAAACAGATGGGGGGTAATGGAAGAGGGATAAAGAAAAGATGTCAGACAGTGAGTCAGTCAGTCAGTCAGTCTGTCAGTCACGTACCTGGATAGTACACGCACACGCGCGCACGCACACGCGCACGCACGCACACACACACACACACACACACACACACACACACACACACACACACACACACACACACACACACACACACACACACACACACACACACACACACACACACACACACACACACACACACACACACACAGAGCTGTGAGTATAATTGTTCTGAAGAAGTCCTTTGATGGGTGAGTCAGTGAAAATGTCCTCTATCACATCATGATAAGAACATCATAGTTTTAAAAGCCACAGCATTCTGCTTCTTTCTCTCCATCTCCCATTCTCTCACTTTCTACCCTCCCCCCTCTCCCTACATTTTTCTCTGTCTCCCAGTCCTTCTTTCTCTTCATCCTGGCTCTCTCGTTCTCTCTCACTCGTTCTCCTGTGTTTCTCTCTCTCTCTCTCTCTCTCTCCCTCTCACTCCATCCTCCCACTGCTCTCACAATGGTGCATTAAGCCAGGGAAGATAGGGCAAATCCCTCCTCTGTGCTGAAAAGGCAGGAGAGAACGAGTCTGTGCACGTGCGCGCGTCCATGTGTAACTGCTTAAACCCTGTGTACTTCGTTGACCGGAGTCCCCCAGGGGGGACTATACTACACTAGGCCCCCTCCTTTTTTCCCTCCACTACACTAAATATATTTGCCCCAAAATAGCAGATCTACAAGCTCACAATGAGTTGTGAGCTTGTAGATCTACAATGTTTTGGCCAAATGTTTGCCCCATGCAGAATAGGGAAGTATAGGGTTTTTGTGTGGTTGGACAAAGATATAACTAATTTGGAGAATCAGCAACCCCCATTCCCCTCTCACATTTTCATCTCCCCCTCTCTGTATCCCCCCCTCTCTCTCTCTCTCGCTCTCTCACTGAATAGAATGCCCAATCAGCTCACACTTCTTAGTAAAGTAGCAGCTTCTAGCTTCCTCTGTGACATCATACTGTATGTCATTACCACTTTCTTCTTAAAAGGCAGAAAAGAGAGGACGCCTGTGTGTGTGTGTGTGTGTGTGTGTGTGTGTGTGTGTGTGTGTGTGTGTGTGTGTGTGTGTGTGTGTGTGTGTGTGTGTGTGTGTGTGTGTGTGTGTGTGTGTGTGTGTGTGTGTGTGTGTGTGTGTGTGTGTGTGTTGGCCCCCACCAGTCTACAGTGATGTCACAATCTCATTGGAGTAATGATACAGGAAGCTTCTTCATTGCCTTCATGTTTCCTTACTCATTCCCTTCTCTTTTATCTTTTTTTATCTGGTTTCATGTCTTTGTATCCTTTCCTTAAATTATTTTTTGCTCTTCTGGTATTTCCCTGTCTTTTCTAGGGTTTACCTCTGGGAAACTCACACCTTGACAGTGCACGCACGCACGCACGCACGCACGCACGCACGCACGCACGCACGCACGCACGCACGCACGCACGCACGCACGCACGCACGCACGCACACACACACGCACACACGCACGCACGCACGCACGCACACACACACACACACAGCCATCCACACAATATTATATTTCTTTGAATGTGGGCTTCATTATAATGTGCTGAGTTAAGAAAATAATTAGCCTTCTCTCCCTCCTATATTAAAATTGCCTAGAGGGTGGGTGGACGGTGGACGGTGAACATCACAAACTTAACATGCGGACCTGCGAGGCGCACCGTTGCTCTGATCCGCACCAAACTTGGCACCGACTCTGGTCAGGGGTCTGCAATCAGAATAGCCACACAATGGCCACAGGGGCACCATTGCCTCTGTGGCCCCTCTGTGTTCCCATTGGCTGGGGTTTAAACAGCCATAACTCCAGTTCCCAGCATGCTAAAGGCTTCAAACTTGGTAGGTGGCCAAGACAAAAATAGCAAGACTCACCATCTCCGGTTTACTTCCCGTATCTGAGTGAAGTAGGCGGACGCCTTTTTAGTAGACCGGAAGCAGGTGGACCGTTGGAGTCTATTAATTCCAATGGAAGAGTGAACGGAAGAGTGAACTTCTGAACCATTCTTTAGCCCAAATAGTCACTGAACTAAATATTTGGACCTGATCGTCACAAGTCACACAATATTCCCAAGATTTTCATACTAAAATGGCTTTTTTCAGAGAGACAATTCAGGAGAAGATATACTTTATTATCGACCTTTCTCTGTTCCCACTGACTTCCAATTTCATCAAAAATTACCACTTCTGTTTTTTCGTTCCTTCTTCCGGTTTGTCGGATTGCCTTGAAAATTCACCCACACACTCTCTGAGGTGTGTGGAGTTCAATGGTGCAACCCGGAAGTGGATCTGTTGTGTTGAAATTAGGAATAATCTTGAGATGAACCATCTCGTTTTCAAGGGGGTCCACAGATTACAGAATTGAGAATACAATATAATACATACATTTAGAAAACAAAACAAAAACAAAAAAACAGACAATTCAAACAACATCAACCAAGGGAGGAAAACAAAACATAAAACTATAACACAACAACAACAATACACAGAGCACATATATGAATCATTGTGTCATAGATCTGTTATAATGATAATTAGTCAAAACTTGAACGGGTAATCTCAATATGACGGACAGCGCCACTTTAAACAATTGAAATATGTTATTGACCGAATATGAACAGGTAGATTGTCCCAGTCAGAAGGAGCTTCAAACCAAAGGATTTTTTGGAAACTGATTTAGATACTCTTGGAACATCAAAGAAAGCCTGTGCACAATGTCTCAGATGATGTTTAGAAGTGAAATGATCCATATACTGTGGATAATTAAAATAAATACATTTAAAAATGAATTGTAACCAGTGCTCTGTCATCTTATGGTGGGAGATGGCAAGTTAAGATTTTCATACATGGTGCAATGATGAGTCATCTATGGACAGCCAAGAACAAATCTGCATAAACGGTTGTATATTGTATTGAGTGGAAGAAGGTTAGTTTTAGATGCACTCTGATAGACTTCATCAGCATAATAGGTAGTATGAGTTTCTTTCTGACTGTAAATGTAAAACATTTTCTGTTACGGTAGAGAACACTAGTACTTCAGTAGATTTTCCTAACAATGTTATGAATGTGACATTCCAGTTAACTTCCGGTTTCACCAGGAAGTGGTGGTGGAGACCCAAAACTCTGCCTACCCCACATTGCATGAAATTGCAATTTGTCCCCCAACTTTTCAAGTGGCCATCACCCCACAGCAATCTTCATTTTGAAACATACCCATGTAAAACTATGTAAACACAAAATTAACCATAAAACTAGGAAGGCGTGATTAAGGGAAATTGCAATTGTTGTTGCCCCGATGCGAGTCGTGGGTTGCAGCCACCGGGACCTGAGGAATATGCTGGGAGGAAAAATGGAAGCACACAATTCCCGGTGAAGCCGGTCGATTTGACATAATGGCTTGTGTGTGTGCTGCCAAAACTGTGGGAGGAGTAACGTGTCAAATATTTGGGGTTGCTCTAAAAATACTAGAAAGGTGCAATTTCAGGAAATTGCAAGTGTGGTTGCACCGAGGCGAGTTGTGGGCTTCTCCCACAAATTTTGGGAGCCTATAATGGACGTATGGTATGGACTATCAAAATCTATGTTTACCACATAGGTAGAGATCATGTGTACCAATTTTTGTGAGATTGGGACAAAATATGTAGGGAGGAGGAGCACAAAGTGTATTTTGAAGAAAATTCTAAATGGCAAAAAGTCTATACAGACACAAATGGGTATAAACTTTAACATTGAAATACGGTGGTATACTTCAGGGGAGTCAATTGGGTATGGCAAGGAATAGTAGCCTAATGCAGGTGTAAGACCATTGTGTTTGTATTGTGTTATAAGTATAATGCATCGTTTTCTATGCAATTCGGGGGTTTTGGGGGGTTTGATCCCCAAAAAAGGTGTCCCTTATTTTAATCTCTGGGAGTTGGCAACCCACTCTCACTCAACAGTAAACAAACCAACAGTACAGTACTATTATACATACTTAATACTACAGTATAAGTGTATACAGGGCCTGTGGGTATCTGCACATTTCTAAAGTTACAATTTAATGACTTTTAATACCAAATTGGCCAAATTCTTAAATATTATGTAAGAAAGAGGCGTTGTGAGCTTGTACATTGTTTATATTCACAATATTAATCTGTGGAGTTAAACTAAATGAAATGCCTGAAGTGCTTGTCAGGGTGGGGAGGGGGGTCCCCAGTTCAAATATGATTATTTTGGGGGGTCACGGCCTGAAAAGGTTGAGAACCACTGCCGTGGCTAGTAAGGCTTGCTAGTCTATTATCTTGCACGAGTTTCATGGAATAATCTGGCACTGACACAATGTACTGTAGATATTTGAGATTATACCGATCTTTAATAAAAGTTCAACTAACTGGAAGCAAGAGTTGGTTTGGTTTGATGAAACGTACCTCCTCTCTCCATCATCCACGGCCTTCACAGGCCTGGTTGAATCCACAGCCCTGACAACACGTCGAGACAATCTCCATAAATGGTGTTTGTTCCCCACCTAGTGGACAATTTAGGCAATATTACTGTCAGTCTGCAATTCCAGAATTAATCTTAGTTTACGTTTTATTCTGATTTCTGATTAACATAATATTACCGAATTGAATTATAATAATCTAATATAATAATCATGAGTCTCATGTATCCACACGAGTATAAATAAAAGTAAGTGGAAACGCCACATTCTTTTTGAAACTTTAATCAGAAGTTGGCTCTTTAGCTCGTGTAAAATGAAACCAAATGGACCCGTTTCAAGTTACGCTCTCGAGAGTTAAATAATCATAGTTAAACATCTGCATTAATAATTTACACTCACACACTTTAGTCTACAGTGTAGACTAAAGTGTTCTTACAAGAAGAGTGTAGACTCTACACTCTTCTTGTAAGAAGTCTTTTGATCAACGTGTGTCTGTTAGTATCTCTGCTAAATGGTACCAACATCAATGGAATTGTGGACAAAATCGTATCCAACGATAACAAAATATTCTACATTTTGGGTCTGAGAGGCTAAATCTCATCAAATGGTGGTACGTGGCTCAAATGCCGAATGCATAATGGCCCTTGATATAAAAAAGGGTTGAAAACCACTGTGTTAAATGACCAGTGAGGATTGTACTGCTGTGTGTTTAACGGAACAGGTGCAGCAGCGGCACCATGCTGCGTTGATGATCACATGCATGATGATGACGAGTCGTTGCTGGTGGAAACAGCTGGTGATTTCTGTCAACCAACAGTTTGGAGAACAGCAGCTGAGGCTGACTGAGCGGAGGACGAATAAAAGAAAAGTTTACATTTTGAATTTGACTAGTCGTCTCATTTAACATATTATTGCCTTGAACCTCTGCTGTACTGTGGGGGGGGAGGAGGTGGGCACGCGGCAGCACGCGCCGGTGTTTCATTAAATGTCATTTTGTGTAACAGTTTTCAGTGGCAGCAGCAGCAGCAGCGCGAGTCGAGCCCCCGTTGGCTTTAAAAGGAACCGGATGCTAACGCCGGAGCTAACGAGCTAACCTGCCTGTGGCTGCCTGTCAGCCAGTCGCACGTCAAGTGCGTAGATAGTATAATTTAACATTTATTCCTTGTTGTCAGCGCTCGTGAGTCAGCCGCATAGTTTCGTGTTACTTTCGATCGGCCGACATGGCTCACATTCACTATAAATTCTCGTCCAAACTCCAATACGACACGGTGGTGTTTGACGGCCTGCACATCACACTGAGAGAGCTGAAGAGACAGATCATGGGCAGGGAGAAACTCAAGCCCGGGGACTGCGACCTGCAGATCACCAACGCACAGACCAAAGAAGGTATAAGTGTTACGTTATGGTAACGTTTCTGTAATGTTACCTTTTTGTTGTTAAGGATGACACAGAATGTTGAAATGTGTTTATATATTTAGCTATATACATAATTCTTATGTTCTGCAACTTTTTTGATATCTCTGTGGATGACAGATGTATTATTTTCTTTTTATTATTAGTTGTCATACATATATTTTTTAAATCCTACATATAACCTTTAAAACACGTGGTGTAGCTTGACAGCTGTCTAGTCTAGCTGGCTGCCGACGTCACCGCGCTGGGGTCGAGGTGGGGGGGACTGGGGGTTGATGATGATGGCAGCAACTTCTGTAGAAGTGTCACCTCAGGACAATGAACCTCATGAATGGACAGAATTCCTGTTGCATTACCTACCTACCGCCGGAGCAGCTTCTTACATGCTGTTCATGATCTGAACTATGTTCCTGGTCATGAATTACCTGCACTGCAGTGCTAACAAACAGTAGCCTACAATCATCAGTAGGCTCACTAGGCTGTCATAGGAAAACCCAACGATTTTCTACCTAAATCACTTTGTTCTTTCTGATTAAATACTTAATTAACTCATTAAGAGAAGACCTGAGGCTGATTCTAAAATTGTCTTCTAAATCTTAACAGTTTTCTGAAAAACTTATGTTACTATATGAATGAATGTATGAATTATTTGATCAAGTGTCATGCCACCTGGCCCATCCCTCATTGGATTATATGACACCTTTTCAGACATGGTTACAAAATGTAAAACTACATTTTTTGATACACTGGTTACCTGTATTGCTGATCATATACAACATAGATACTGACAGAACAAAACAAACCATAAAGGTACATATCCCCTACATATCAGTGTGGTGCTGTAACCTTTTCATGTCAAGGACCCCCAAAATTATGTATTCTGCCGCGGACCCCCATCTCAAAACATATTTTTCCAGGAACCCCCAGAAGCAAAGATTTGAGTTAAAAATACATAATACATATTTTAGAATAGCCAAAGTATAAATGAATGCTTAAAGTGGTTACGCGGATGTTTTCCTGGTTTTAATGGGTTAACAAATTGCAAACAGTACAGCAATTACAATTATGCAATGATCAAATGATAACACAAAAAGCCCCGGGAGCTTATTTCCATTGTGGTCAATATGCTGTAATGGTGTAGTCTGATGTGATGAGGAGATCAGTTATATAGTGTTGCAAAGAAATACATAGAAATCCTAGGGTGTGTTTTGCGACACTATATTGGTGATCTCCTCACGTGATCAGAGCGGTGGGATTTTGGTTGAAAATCAAGTGAGGTTTTCCTTCAATTTAACTGAGAGTAGAAATTTACATTTGTGCTCTTTACACGAGTTACACGTGCATAAATGAACACATTCTACTGTGTAACCCATGTATGAAAACGAATGGGGAAAGATTTTGGCTAAAAAAGAAAATGTTTTAAAGCGATGGGATGTTTTCACATGTTCTATGCACACAATCTATCAGTGGAGACACCTGTGTCATTTCGATGACATGAGCACAGAGGAAATTGCACCACTTCCACGGTAATTGTTCACGGGTGATAAAATCACCTTAAAGTGTTGCAGCATCCTGTAGATAAGATCTAACACTTAAGTGATGTGACACGTTACCACACCATCCTCAGCATTATGGATCTGTGTACAAATCAATCTCTATCTCTCGCTCTCTCTCTCTCATTTCTCTTGCTCATCAGAGTACACAGATGACGATGCCCCCATTTCAAAGAACTCTTCTGTCATCATCCGGAGAATTCCCATGGGGGGAGTCAAGTCCTCTAGTGGCAAGACGTATACCATGACGTAAGTCAAATATAGTGGGACAGACATTTTGAAAATTAAAGAACAGAATCAGAGTATTGTATTTGTAGACATCAAATTGAAGATCTAATTAAGGCTTTGGTAATGAAAACATTTGACTTTACCATAAAGGAGGGAACATTGAAATATCACTCATACAAAGGCACTGTTTCTGGATTGATTCACAACACTTAAAAGTCCTGTATGGTATAAATGAAGACTCCCTTTTCTATAAGCGTTTGCTATGCTTTGTATTCGTTTGGCATCTAGAGGTAGACTCTGGTATGTGAACGGTGAGGAACATTCAGGTATTGTGAATATTTGGATTTTTTTATAGTTTTGAATGTTGCTTGCACAATCTTTGGGGACTCCAGTCAACTAGGATTTATTTAAGTGGTTAAGCTGCTGTACGTTATGTTATCTCCATTACTTTGATCGGTGGTTTTCCATTGTCTACTGAAGACAACCTCATATCTGATCCTGGGCATACATGAGAATAGTAGCGATTCTAAATATGTCCCATCATGTTTGACATATTAAGTGAAACCCGACATGTTTTCCTTGTGAATCAGTCGAAATGTTCAGTTATTCAAATGAACAGATGTTGGACCACAGCTCTCAGCCACCTGCACAGGGCGGTCGGTGTCGTGTTCCCATTTCTGTTTCTCAATTTACAATTTAGGCATTTAGCAGTCGCTCTTATCCAGAGTGACTTACACGTGGGAGATTAAATGAGTAAATGGCATGAAGCCTAACAAATGACAGGGTTAAAGCCCTGTTATACTTCGTTGTGCGTGGGTGTCATGTAACAAAAATAGCCGATCTATCGTACAAACCCTTAACGCGTCACAAGTTTGTAGATCTGTGAGCTTGTAGATGAAGTCACTAAGTCAGGCTTAAATGGTGACACAAAGAAACAATTTAGTGCTTCAAAGAAACTAGGATACCAGGTGGTCAAACCACCAAATCTAAATAACATTCTTAGCATTTGAGGTCAAGCAAAAACAAATTTAACAAAGCACGTAACCAACATACTGTATATCCGCATAGTATAACTAGCATTTATCACCTGAACTCCAACGAAGTTTGTGGAATTTGTTTCAGTAACCACTGTGACTCTTATTGTACATGACAAATGCAAGTGTTATACTGTACGTATCAGTATTAGATTCAAGTAAAGACATGTAACCCACATGCATGTTCATAGGTCAACATTCCTAACAGTGGAAAAGCCTATTTTATCTACGTATTTCAAGCGTAAACTTGTTCCATGTTAATTTTATTTTACCTTGCCAGGCTTTCCCATTGGGATTTCAAAGATGAAATACAGTTGTTCCATCACCCTTTTCAAGAAAGGAGGGAGATGTATTCCTAAATGTACTGTATGTAATTATGTACAAGGATTACTCTGAATGCATATACAGTACGTGTGGGCTTAGGTAGTGAAGACAATAGGGAACTGATATCCTTGATTGTACAAACTCATTCAGCTTTCTTAAGTGTGGGGAAGGATGAGCTAAAGAGTGCTGTAACATAATCCAGACAGCCCCATAACGTGTGTGTGTGTGTGTGTGTGTGTGTGTGTGTGTGTGTGTGTGTGTGTGTGTGTGTGTGTGTGTGTGTGTGTGTGTGTGTGTGTGTGTGTGTGTGTGTGTGTGTGTGTGTGTGTGTGTGTGTGTGTGTGTGTGTGTGTGTGTGTGTGTGTGTGTGTGTGCATTTACTGATAAGAGAAAATCGATAGAGACTGAGATAACTGGACAGGGTTGATTAGGTATAAAATAGTATATGTGGGTCATAAGCACCCTACTTCCATATTCACTGCCACTTGCTTTGCCAGGGGACCTGATTATGCTTATTTACAATGGATACAGGGATCTGCATGGCATGCAGAACTATTCCGCATCTAACAAATTCATCACACAGACTGAGGCCCCCATGGATGGAGTACTTCCTCTTCACCGCTTGACACTGAAGCACGGCATAGCCATGAATGGAAACGTCCGTTCTATACTTTTCTATTTGCTTTGGGGCTGATCCTACCCCACTGTGTGTCCCTAGGGTTTGATTTGCTGCGGTTGGGGGGGGGGGGGTGGCGGTGTCCATGCCTCTGCTTTTGGTGTCCACCTCTAGCAATTCATATTTATCGCTGGTGGGGATATGCCTGTTTGTTTTTCCCTGCTTCCATAAGTATGTGGTTAAGAAAATACCCCCTCTTCCATTTTCTTTTTTCTACAAATCGAACCCTGTTTGTCCCTGTTTCCAATGAACAAGTAGTATTTCTGTTGACATACAATATAATAACCTTCTGCTCCATGTCAACTTTTGGCCTTTTTGAATAGAGTTGGTTTTCCATAAAGGACAATATTCAATACATTCATACAAAGAAAGCCCACGGGGACAAGACTTGTAGCCAGAAATGAAACTATGTGGATATTGATGATACTGCAGTTGATTCCCAAGCCCTCTACATGGAAGTGGTACAAAATGTTTTACATGACGTTGAGGTGACGTTCCAGGAATACAATTGATGAATAGCCAAGAATATGCTGTCTTTCAAAATGAGGTGAAATGTAAAGGCCTAACATCTTCACCTGCTGTCTAGGTGTTAAACTCATGGGGACAACTCTGACTAATCATTGTTTCTCATTGTGTTTCAGTGCCCGTTCAGACCACCACCACCAAGCCTTCAGAGCCTCCAAAGCAGTATGTAACAAAACCCCTACCCACCCCACCTCTCTTACAGCACACACTGCCAACACCACTACAACACCTGCTGTTAAAACGTGTGCTCAGTTCCATTTACTTCCAAAATGTCAAATTGCCAGATCTTGACTCCAAGAAATGCAAATGTATCTTGTCATAGCCCAAATATAGACAATTGAACCAATTATTCCCCTACAAAAGACACGTTCTGAGGTGCTGAAGTATGGAGATGGCACTGCTTGGCGTAATGTAATATTCCAACTTATAACATTAAAATAACAAGTAATAATGAGGAACTCGGCTACCGTTTGTTAATGTTTCAAGGCTTGGTTTCATCTCTGAGCTTTTTACTCTGGGTTGAGTTATATTTCATATTGAATTCCTTTTTAAAAAGACTCATCATGTACACTACAGTTACACCATCTGTGATTACTCATTTGGACCGGGGGGAATGGCATGTAAACTGTAGTGTTAAGATTAAAAGAACACATTTTCAGCAGAAGCTGCTTTAAGCTGAACAACACAAATGTCTGTGGGATTTTGTTTTCTTGTTTTGTTGCTTTAAAAAAAAAAAAAACAATTAATACATTGTGTGCAAAGTGTTCATTCTCCCTCATTAGTCAGCTGTTCATTCAACAGGTCTGTTATTATTATGTAACAGTGAGAGACTGGGCCACTGTACAAGATTTCTCCCTGTGAGTGCTGATAACCGATTGGGTGGAACAACCCATATCACATTGTCATGTTTGACACAGATGAGCTATGAGAACTGATAAACCAACTGTCATTAGAGTGCCAAGTCAGCAGACAGTCAGGTTCATTCTAGTGATCTCCAAGGCTTGTCACCACTTGCTCATTTCTCAACATGAGAGGAACTTTTACAGACTTGCTAACTTTGCAGATGGAGTGCAGAGGTTGTCTTATTTCTCTAATCTTGTAGGTCTTTGGTTGTTTTGTATTGAAATGCACTCTTGCTAAAAGTGCTACTCAAAAGAAGGTTCTATGGAACCATGAAATGGTTCTCTTAGAATCCTATACAATAAACTAATCTTAGTTCTCGTAAAAAAAAGAACCATCTCTTGACTCCATTATGAATCTATAGAGTTGTTGGACAGTACTGTACATACCTTTTGTATATAATTCTTTCAAACCAATACAATCTTTTCTTTATTACTTATTGAGCAATGTGTTTGACTTTTGATATGTGGATACCCTTACACAGCGAGAGTCAAATTGTCTTCCATCCTGGAGATGCCAATTGTCAGTCAAGATTCACAAAGCTTTATTGTCCAGTATTGACGCACAGTAAAATTCTCAGTAAAATTAACTTTTCACTGTGTAGATAACGTGCGGCATAATGTAAACTACAATCCAGGAATTATTTTAATGAATCAAATGTAAGCAATCTGTATGGTAGCGTGTGTTAATACACTATACTGTAGCAAGCACATCTGCCGTGGTTGGAGATGAGTCATATTTAACCCATTAAGACCTGAGGGCGATTCTACAAATGCATTCTAAATCAGTAGTTCTCAAACTTTTCCGTGCCAAGGACGCTTGTAGATCTGCCATTTTTGAATAGCCAACCCTAGCCAACCCTAAAATCTAAAATGACAGATGCTTTCCCGGTTTTAATGGGTTAATTGATGGAGGGGAATTTGTCAAAGTGAAGCAAATGATATTACTGAACACACATCTCATAGCCTTTTTAGGGGGGTTATGTTTGTTTTTAACGACTTAAAAGACATTAGTATCATGTAGTTGTAGTGCCATCTTTTATGTAAAAACCAGATGGTTCAAAGTCAATGTTCTCTCACTAAAGCCGTGGCACTGTAGAAGTATGATAAATGCATGCGGAAGCTGTTCATAGAAGCATGGTGGCGGCCAAGCGGGCACTAGGCATTCAAGCAAAAACCTAACAATCTGTGTGTTTGAACAAATGTGTTTTTTTAAGGACAGGAGGGGTCAGAACATCTGTCGCTGTGTGCTTATGTTTTAACACTGGAGGTCCTGTAACAGGACTGACTTTTCACTTTCCTTTTTGTCTCCGCCAGGCCGAAAGGCATGGCCGTTTTGCACCCTGTCCGTGTGTCCGTCCTTCCATCTGAACAGCTAATCTCCCGCACCGTAGGCCCCATTGTCACGATTTTGTACACAGTATCTCTATAATCATTAAACAAAACAAGTCTTTCAGATTTTTCATATTCCATCCTGATTGGCTAAGATTGGCTTCCAAAGTTTGCAGGAGTGCTCCGTTTTGAAGAAAATGCCTCAAATCATGAACAAAGCGTGCAATTTCCGTGAGATTTTGCACGCACATTCCCACTAGGCCGAAGAAGGAATGCCACTTGAAATCTTTCAAATCAGCCTCATGATGGCGCTATAACAGCCCGATTTGTGTTTTTACCTATAACTGCACCGATCTGTGTAAAACTTTGTATGCGCACTCCCTAGAGGGCAAGGCCAAGGGAAAACCTTTGCCCTGCATTTTTTGCATCTGCATTTTATAGCGCTACCAGTAGGCCGACTTACTATATGTAAAAACACATAATCTCTATAGTCATGTGATCAAGACGGATCTGTTGATTTGTTTTTAAATATTCCATCCTGATTTGCTAAGATTGACATCTAAAGTTTGCAGGAGTGGCTCGTTTTGAACAAAAAAACGCAAAAGCCGCAAATCATGAACGCAGCGCCCGATTGCGGTAAAACTTTGCACGCACATTTGCACTACATTGAGGAACAAATGCAATTTAAGATTGCCCTATTACCAGGAGGCCAATTTTTGCATTTTTTTAAATATTACTCCTACAAATGTTGTCCAAACATCATGCAAATTGGTACACATTATAGTCAAGTGATCAAGACGGTTCCTTACGATTTTTCATATTTCATCCGAATTCCGAACATTGCTGCCCCACAATAACCTACCTGACCTGGTGGAGACCTGTGCTCCGAGGAGCACTTTTTCTAGTTAAGATTATAATGCTTTTGGACACAATTTATTTCCAATGACAATGCACATCTGTGTGTGATATGTAATGATTGCTGCATCGTGACACTTATTTTTTTTCTTTTTATCCTTAATTCAAACAGGTGAATGATCACACCGCCTCAACATCCCTGGCTATTCTGTCAAAGGTATACTCTTCATTTTCTTTCCTAATTGAATTCGAACATAGTTGTTATGGAAATGGGTTCCCTTTTGGATCCAATCACAGCCATTCTCCTTTTCCTACTACACTCACAGCAGAACCCTCAGTGTTAGTTTTACCACTTAAACCTGAGATACTTTGTTGACCCCTCTACAACGAATCTCTTAGCCAAAAATAGACGATTTAAATAAACTGTGTTTAGAATGTTCAACTATTTTAGCTGAATGTTTGCCTATGATGACATGTCTAGAATAGGGACACTAGGGTTCATGTGGTTAACTGTGTGGTAACACATTTAGGCGCTTATGTTATGAGTGACTAAACTACAGTATGTGTGCGTTTCCTAATACAACTTAATCAATTTGGTATGTTCACACTGTACTGTTAGTCCAATATTGTTCATTTTAACTGTTCATGTGTTAAATCTGAAAAGCTATACACTAGATTTTGTATTGTGTTTTCTTCTCGGTGTCAGAAACTGTAGACATTTTTTTAAATGAGCTCTAGTGGAAATGTTATGGATGTCATTAGTGGACATGTCAACCTCAGCTTGACCCTTGACATATTGTATGTTTGTTTGTAGGAGTGGGCTCTAAAAGGCTCCTTTGTACATGAAAACGGCTTGTGTTTTTCCAAAGATTGTTTTGCTTTCTCTGTTATGTTTATGTACTTTCTTTTTTGTCAATAAAACTTGGAAAATGTTTTTAGAACCTGTGTGGACTGATCTCATATATGATCTCATAACAACCAAGGATTCCCTCCTCTAATCACTGAATCAACCTCAGAGCTCAGTTTCATAGTGTTGGCTATAAGTTATTCATTTTAATTCGAACATACTTGGTTAGCTTGATTTGCTATTACAAGTCATCATGCTTTTAAAGTTAATTAAGTCACTTCATTATGTGAGAAATGCCAAAGGCCATGAATTGCTACTATTCATTTTGAAATTCTCTTATTTGTTGCTATTATCCACTTAAACTCTATACACTTCATTGACCAGAGTCCCCCAGGGCTCTATACTTGGCCACTCCTTTTTTCCTCTCTACACCAAAAAATATTTGGTAGACTGACTCTTTCAAGTCTAGGTTTCCGTTGATCCTAGAAGCACCTACGTTTTTAACTAAAATTTATCTCTATTGAGCACCTGGTTGTTCTCTCTCTCACCATGTAGACTGACTACTTTGACCAAATGTTTGCCCCCGAATAGGGAAGCTGAGTTCATGCCGTTATAATGGTAGATCTTGACTTTTGACATGATTGATTGTCCTCTAGATGGAGGTTGGGTAGCAGAAGCAACCAGCCAGATGATGGTCAATGTGGAGTGGTTGACTGGGGAATGTGCATATATTGTACTACAGTAGATGCTTTGCAGGCTGTCTGCCTGTGTTTTCAAATCGTTTTTTTTCTCAGCAGAAAGGCAGGAAACAAACAAGCCTTATTTTATGGGTAAAGTGAGATGTCTTCTCTGCCAGTAGTTATCTGTCGTAAGGCATTGTCTGACCCAACAGTACAACCAACACACAGTGTTCTTTGTTCGACTGTCAGCTAGCAAAAGAACTGCCAAGGCGTCGTGTGTGTGTGTGTGTGTGTGTGTGTGTCAGCGTGTCAGCCATTGTTTTATTATATTTATGACCATGGACGTAGGCCCCTTTGACGTTTGTGTAATGTATGCATACGTGCGCGCGTGTGTGTGTGTGTGTGTGTGTGTGTGTAGACCGCTAATTTGGTAGAGGCTGATGGGTCAGAGGACGACAAGATCAGAGCCATGATGTTTCAGTCCAACCACGACTACGACCCCATGAAGTGAGTTCAAACCCTGTGACCTTTAAACCCTGACACTCCACATCATTTAGTTCAGTCCTTTATCTTACTCCCTTCTCCTTTGTTTTCATTTCTTTGCCATCCTTCTCTTTGTCTTTCTTAATCTGTTCCTCTCTCTATCTGTCTGTCTCTGTATCTCCATGTCTAGTTATGTTAAGAAGGGGGTTCCTCTGCCTCCTGCCAGCTACACCTGTTTTCGCTGTGGGAAGAACGGACACCACATCAGGAACTGTCCCACCAACGGGGTGAG
Source organism: Gymnoscopelus microlampas (assembly GCF_963454915.1). NCBI lineage: Eukaryota > Metazoa > Chordata > Actinopteri > Myctophiformes > Myctophidae > Gymnoscopelus > Gymnoscopelus microlampas. The sequence continues at coordinate 23,780,249 of NC_139948.1, forward strand.
ATGGAGACTTCTTGTCATACACTGTTAAACTCACCTGCATCCATGTAGTTGTGTATGTACGTTGGAAACCAGTTGCAATAAAACATCTGTGTGTGTGTGTGTGTGGCATCAGGATAAAACATTTGAGGCAACTCCCAAGATAAGAAAAAGTACAGGCATCCCTCGTTCCTTCATGGTGGAAGTGGACGACCCCAGTATGAGAGGAGCCATGCTCACCAGCTGTGGACGATATGCTATCAACCCTATAGACGCGTGAGTACGGGTTGCAGACTAGACTGTGAGTGTGTGTGTGTGTCTACATCCATGTGTGTAACTCCCCTTCAGACATGTAGCAAGTTTGCTAAAGATCATTTGAGTTCTGTTTGTGTACAGTATGTGCATTGTTTTGTGGGTATTTAGTTTCTGTGTGTGCATTTATTTTGAGTGTAACTAGCGGTTTTGTGTGTAACCCTCACACCTACGTTGCACCGCCGATCCAACCGATATATGAGTCATAGTGTCGAGGGCTTTGTCAGAGTACCCTTTGTACCTGTCTGTCTGTGTCCCCATAATGGAGATATCTGTTTGTCTACCTGTGTCCCCTTTATGCCCATATGGAGATCTCTGTATCTGTCAAGTATTGTCCCTTTTGTGCCCATATATGGAGATCCCTGATGTCAACAGTATATGCCCATATATGGGCATATCGGTTGAATTGGCGGTTCTGGACAACTGGATATCTATATGTCGATATATGGACATATCGGTGGAGATCGGCGGTTGGCCGTGGTCCTGCCTATATATGGAAGTATCAGTTTGTTTATGGTTATGAGTGAGTCATAGTGACATTCCTTTATATGGGCGTATCGGCTTTGTTTATGGTTACATCTGAGTCAGTGTGGCGTGGCCGTGGTCCGCCGGCCGGCCTTCCCAGTAGCCAATTTTAATATAGGATTGTGTATGTTGTGTGTAATTTCTAATTATTTTTGTGTGTGTTTGCTGCGTAGTCAGGCATATGCTCTGGGGAAGAAGGAGAGGCCTCCATTTGTCCCCCAGCTGCCGACTGAGTGTGAGGAAGAGGAGGACGAAGGAGAACCTATCCCAGATGAGCTGCTGTGTCTGATCTGTAAGGAGACGCTGACCGACGCCGTGGTCAGCCCCTGCTGTGAGAACAGCTACTGTGATGAATGTGAGTCTGACGCACCCCCCCCCCCCACACACATACACACACACACAGATTCTGCAATCTCAGTCCTTCTGTTTCAAAACTGTCTACGCTACCTATTCTCACCCCTCTTTCTCTCGCCCACCCCCTCCCCCCCAGGTATCCGTACCGCCTTGCTGGAGTCTGATGAGCATGTGTGCCCCACATGTGGCCAATCGGATGTCTCCCCTGATTCCCTCATAGCCAATAAGTTTCTTCGACAGGTGAGCGAGAGATGGGTGGATGGTTGGCTGGAATCGTAAATGGGAGGGTGCTTGGAAGAAAGCGGGGTGCAAAATTGACACCCACAAAGAGCCAAACATGGGCAAAAAATCATACTCATCGAACAATCACGGCATAATGATGTGAATCAAATCAAGGTGAGCTTGTATATTAACACCGTTTATCAATTAGGACTGAATATGGCTCCTGACCGATCAATCCCAGCTAAAGTCATGTATTCTCTAAGGGTTATACAGCACCTGGGGCAAGGTAGGCTCAACTGGCACTGAATGCAGGCTCTCTGCTTGACCATCTAGAGGTTTGGTCGTGGTGCTCATCAAGATAAGATGGAAGAATCTCACCATGTCAACTATGGACAAAACTTGACTGCTAAACATGGCTGCTTCAGATAATGTGGTAGAATGAATGGCCAAGGAGACACTGCGGTTTATCTGTATGCAAAGGAACAGTTCACAGAATTACTGTGTAATGGCGAAACTGGCAGCCAGCAGTTCATTCAAACTACTACTACTACCACAACAAAGTATATTGTGGGGATATCCCACCAGAACTACTGTACCTTTTCCCCGGGGAACCTTTCCACAGCGGTACATGGAATCTTGGATGTTAATCAAGTTGCTAAATCTACACAGCAGCTGTGACAGTTTGATTCTAGTAGTGAGGACTGAAATCCAATGTATACTCCATAGTACTATGGTGTTGCTTGCCGAAAAGAACTGATGTGGATAGATAGATAGATAGATAGATAGATAGATAGATAGATAGATAGATTTTTATTATAGTGTCCTGCACCACAAGATGCCCAAAAGATGCACAGGCTTATAAGACACTCACAAAATGTACATACACCAAGATACACCACAAACAGAATACATAAACATATTGATTGTCCAGGCTGTGAGTTACGGATACATCGTTCTCCAGTCCAACGCAACTGCCATGCCTTCTCTATGAATTGTCCTAAAACAAAAACTCCCTTATTGAACAGCCAACTTAACATATGACATCCAAAACAAAACATTTTGTCATCATTTTTTCAAATAAATAATTTCTTACATCATTGTACAGTGGACAGAGAAAAACAAAATGAAACTCATCCTCCACAACTCCCAGGTCACAAAGAACACACAATCGCTGCTCCTCAGGAATGCCAGTATACTACCCACCTCAACTGCCAGAGGTAATGCACCAGAATGCACCAGGGACCTCTGTCCACTCGTTAAATTAAATGCAACATAATGTAACATTGACAATTTATGTTTGACCGTTTTTATATTACAATGAAGGTTTTCATAAAATATACATTTAAATCAGAAAGTTGAACATTTTAAGAGACCTCTTATCCATGGATGATTACATCTTCTATTCCAATTAAATATAGTTTTCGTAAGCCTCTCTTCTGGCAGTTGGGTAAGGTGGTTCCACAGTCTGATCATTTCACATCTCTGCCTTATCAGATAGCTTTCCCAACCTGTCACCTTCAATGGCCAACTTAGTGGTATACATGATGTACTGTAAAAAGCTATATTACACGTTGTTAGCTTATCCAGTACCTGTTCTTTTTGGCAACTGGCACTCTCACACAATAAGAGTATAAATTCAGCAGAGGTAAGGCGAATTTATTTGTACAGCACATTTAAACAAAAAAGGCAATTCAAAGATAACACTTAGTATTTTATTGTTTTACTATGTTGGTTTGTGCTCTAATTCTATCATAATATATCAGTAAGAAGATTTATTTAAGCATGGTCCAAATCCTACTTTTTATCATTGTCTTTGTGAATAAATAAACCTATGGGCCTGTCATAAACAACCTTTGCTTGGATACAGTAGGGCAACAAGGAATCACAGGGTGATACTGATAATCTATGTTTATGATGTGGATCTCCTGGAGTCAAGGGGTTATGCTGGATGATGCCTGCGATTGAACTAAATTATACTGTATGTCTCTGGTGTTTTCCTGATATTTTATGGTAACTAAACAACCGATGGGAGCTAGCTAACAGCTCCCTGTATCTTAGATGAGATTCCCAGTAACATCTAACCTACATTTTACTTTAAATTCTTTATTTGGCATACATCAATAGGAAAAAGGAGACAAAAGAGTCAGAGGAGGTCTGCATTCCAAAAACGCTGGAGCCCTGAGATCGTGGCTCCACTGCGATGCTTAACAAAGTTTAAAATAAATGTTTAATCTGAATTTGATATTCATTTTTATAACTGACTCTTTATAATTTAGTATAGGCTACAGATGAACTTGCTCACAAAAGTAATTATTCTTCATGAAATACTGCATGATGCAGATTTATGGTCATTAACTCATTCACTGGCAAAAAACAATCCTGCCAGGATTTTGCGATTTTCTTACCTTTTCAAGTAGTCACAGAGTATTTATCTCCAGTATGATCGATCCCCTGATGGTTGCTAATCACGGAGGGTTTCACTATGCTTGCTTGAAGAGATTCCCGTTCGCTTGTTATACCCAGTTGAAAATCGCATGTTTCGCTCAAAAAGACATGGTAAAACACAGGAGCAGAGATTCAGAATATTTCCTTAATATTTTAACCAGGAAGTGAATGGAGCAGTAAATCTTTGGATCGTATTATCTCCTGGTTCTGTGTAAAAGAAAATGTTGGATTGAAAAGGTGGATTGATGGATGGATATGTTTTGACTGGGCATTTAGAATCTCTTAAAGCCCGCATTTGCTAGCTGCTGTAGGGTTGAGTTTTTGAACCTAAATCTACTCTTATATCTTTGTTTTGTCATCTGTTCCCTCACAGACCGTGAACAACTTCAAGAATGAAAGTGGTTATGCCAAGAACCAGAAGAAACCAGCTAGCAACTCCCAGTCCCAAACCACAACGCCCAACCTGACTCCCACACCAAGCCCTGCCCCTACCCCTCCTTCCTCCTCACAGTTGCGAACCCCAAGGGCCTACCAGCCAATCCGCAGCCAGCAGGTTAATGTCACAATAACACTTAGAGGTTCCTAATGACAATGTTTGAGGTTTGGGTTTGGCAGGTGGATTAGATTACGACAAAAAATAACAGCCTCAGACCCGTGTCATTGAAGCTGTTCAGAAATAATTACAGTGTGATAATGAGGTGGGTCTCAGTTTGAGGTTCTCTTAAAGGAGTCTTTGAGTATCTGTAATTAACTATTAGCAGCTGTTTGAATTAGCAACAAATCTTAACAAAAAAGAGTGGTGAAGGAATTAACCACTTAAAACCTGGGCATGTAATTAATATCATATACAGTGTCGTCCGGCAAAAGTAACTGCTTGTAGATATGCTATTATCTCAATTCTCAGTCGCCATGACTGATTTCAGTCATTTGGATTCTATAAAAGCCATCACAGCGAAAATATGGGTCTGCAACGCATTGAGAGCTTGTAGATTGGCTATTTTCGGTTATTATTTTAAGATTTGAGCATTTGAAGTCAAACTAGCAATATGTTCAGAAGCATCTTCCATAAAATAAAATCTTGATAGTTTGAAAGTTTGAATAGTTTGAATTCAGATTGAAAGTATGAACAAGCTAAACCATGCATTCTAGTTTGAGTGTATTCCCTGATTACTTTCAACATCAGGATTGATCCTTCTGGGAACACGCTTTGGATACAACGATGAAAAAGTAGATTTTCAGTGCAGTGAGCTAGCACTTCTGTTTAGTTTTGTATTACCATTTGTAATTCCTTATACATGTGAATCTGTTGCTTATTACTACTATCATTGTAAAAGTTCCTGTTGTGTAAAATAACAGAATGTTTTCTTTTCTGTTATACTCAATTATATTTGAATTTTGTCTATTCTACAATTTACAATTACAATTTAGGCATTTAAAGCAGACACTCTTATCCAGAGGTAACCACATACATAGAATGCAGAGTTCAGTGTAGTGCCTCAAGAAACTAGGATCCCTGGTAAACGAAGAACCTAGCATCAACAATATAGTGTCAAAATAACATCTGTACAATGAACCTAGCATCTGTTTAAATCGGGAGCGAGTCTGCAGTTCTGACTGCAAAGGGGAGTTTGTGCCACAGTTTGGGAGAAGAGTCTGGGATGTGTGGAGCATTGTCCCGAGTGTTTTAGGGAAGGTTTAGACAGCTTTCCTGTGTTAGCTGATCTTAGTGAGTTGGAGGTGTTGTAGGTTTGGATCAGGTTTTGAAGGAATGGTGGTGCCTTGATTTTGATTGCCTTGTAGGCAAATGGAGGGAGCATAAAAGGCGCGTGCTGCGGCATTCTGGATCATTTGGAGGGGCTTAAGTGAGCATGCCAGGAGGCCAGTAAGGAGGGAGTTACAGTTGTCAAGTTTTGAGCTGGGTAGACTCCTGGGTGAGAAAGGGTCTAATCTTTCCAATGTTATAATGTGTAAACCTACAGGAGCGAATAACCGATGCAATGTGTGCCTTGAATGAGAGCTGACTGCCCTGGACAACTCCCAGGCTCTTAACAGTTGGAACAGAAGCCACCAGGGAGTTGTCTATGGAAATAGTGAGCTCCTGCATGGGGCAGGACTTACCTGGGAGGAAGAGAAGCCCCGTCTTATCTGCGTTCAGCTTGAGGTGGTGGGAAGACGAGGCATCCACTGTGCGGCGATACGCTCTTCAACCTGAGTAGCAGAGGGGGGAAAGGAGAAAAACAGTTGAGCATCATCGGCATAACATATTCTATTCTGTCCTTAGGACCCTCTAATGCCGCGCCCACCAGCCTCAGACACCCCTCCCCTGGCTCAACTGGATGAAACTCCACCCATAGCAACAGGCCCCTCCTCCTCCTACAGCACACCTGTGGCCTCCCCTCAGCACCAGCACAATCACCTGGATACACCTGCCAAGTATGCATGCACACGTGTATATACTACTACACACACACACACACACATACACATGCGAGCGCAGCCGCACACACATACATACTGTGTGCCTGAAAACAACCAGTAGAACATTTTGTGTTAATAATGAACTACAGAATGAATTAGACTTGCATTACAATAAAATATACAGTATAATGTATACCTGACAACACAATGACCCTGTCAGAACATCTCATGGCCACCTTTTGGATCCCAGCCCACTGAACAATGTTGCCTTTTTATTTGACACATGTACTGTAGCTATGCAATCTGTGACTGAATTAATTCACATTGATCGGACACTGAAAAATTCACCCGTGAAAGTATGACTGTTATTGTGTTGATGCAATGTTTCTCCAGAGATGCTGAGGCTGAGGCGGAGACGGCTGTTGCTATGGCTACCGCTGCTACTGTCCCATCTGTCGTGGTCTCTGCTACCGACTCACCCAGTCCCTCCTCACCACCTATACCTGTGGTAAGTACACACATACAATACACCAACACTTACACGCATTTATGTGTACACAGTAAAATCCTCTGTTAAATGAACACATTATACCATATATATTGGATATTATCACACCACAGTGGTACCTTTTCTAGCAGTCCATGCATTTTGCAATGTATGCTGCATCTCTTATCTGTTCTCCTTTAGTATTGCAGCAGTCACTGCTTCTACCAATAGACTTGAACAATTTTTGTTTTAAAATGGTTTCAGAGATAAATTTGTAGTTACATAAATTCAGTCTGTCTTCAGACTTTGATTCATGCAGTGTCTACATCTGTGTGGTCAGTTCCTTATATTTAAATGTTTCTATTATTGTTTTTCTTGTTTTCCTAGGGTTACCATGTTCCAATGGCAGACCAACCTCAGTCAACCTGTCTAAACCTACAGCCGTCAACATCAGGTGAGATACAACAGACCAAGCCACCGAACCACATACGAGCAGTGTGTGGCTGTAGATCTGAAAATAGCAGATCTACAAGCTTCAACATGTAGCAGCACGCACACGTTGTGAGCAGGCAGATCTGCTAATTTTGGTGCATGACACATTGCGCAACCAAGTATAAATCAGGTGCTAAATCCACTTACCTCTGGAGGATCACAACCATAGAAGAAGCTTCTTTTCATAACTATTACAACCAACAGTAAGCAATAGGAAGTGAACACAGTGGCCAAACAATCCACATTCCTTTCTTCTTCGAAGAAACGATGATGATGAAGACGATTATGAGGGAAAGATTGTATTCAATCTACACATTTTTAACCAGACTGAGGAAGAGTATTTTTGCTCGGAAAAAACAAAAACATTTTTCTTTCTGAATACACAGGTCCACCTCTCAGACAGTCTGGCCCACCACCCACCTGGGAGAGGTTTGTGTGTGTGTGTGTGTGTGTGTGTGTCTGTGTCCAGGTATTTGCCTACCATACAGTATGTATTTCTTTAGACCTCTTTTTCCCTTCTGATGTATTCTGTCTCGTCTCTCCGCAGCTCCTCTTCCACCATGGATCACTGGACCCACTCCGACGACCACCGCCTCCCTCCTCCCCAAGCCCCCCACTCTGACGACCACCACCTCCCTCCCCCCCAAGCCCCCCACTCTGACGACCACCGCCTCCCTCCCCCCCAAGCCCCCCACTCTGACGACCACCGCCTCCCTCCCCCACAAGCCCCCCACTCTGACGACCACCGCCTTCCTCCACCCCAAGCCCCCCACTCTGACGACCACCGTCTCCCTCCCCCCCAAGCCCCCCACTCTGACGACCACCGCCTCCCTCCCCCCCAAGCCCCCCACTCTGACGACCACCGCCTCCCTCCACCCCAAGCCCCCCACTCTGACGACCACCGCTTCCCTCCCCCCCAAGCACCCCACTCTGACGACCACCGCCTCCCTCCCCCCCAAGACGACCACCGCCTCCCTCCCCCCCAAGCCCCCCACTCTGACGACCACCGCCTCCCTCCCCCGCAAGCCCCCCACTCTGACAACCACCGCCTCCCTCCCCCCCAAGCCCCCAACTCTTCCTCTGCCTCCTCTTCCTCAGCTCTCCTTCCCCATCCTCCTCTCTTTCCCCCTCCACCCATCTTTTTCCCCTATCCCCCAGGACAGCCGCCTCTGACCAGCTACCCACCCCCTATGGTGACCCCGTGGGCACCCCCAACTCCCACTGGGACCCCCTTCCGAGGTTCACTGTCCTCCGCTGTTCCCACCTCTTCCATTCCTCCCCTCATCCCTAAGGAGCAGCTCTACAGACACCAGAGGAGGTTGAAAGAAAGGTGAATGGAGGATTCATTAGATTAGATATGAATGCAAGGCTGGCTATTGTTGTCCAAACATTTAATTTTTTCGCTACCATATTGCTGTGACCCACCAAACCGTCAGACCATCAGTAAGCGTCTGTGGCCGAAAATCGGTTGTAGAACTCTCGTGTTCGCATGTGTTTTACGTATGTTCGCATAACACATTTGGCACCTCAGTTGTGTGAAACGTGTACTCTACACTAAATGAAATTCAATGAGATTTGATTTGTGAGCGGGGGCACAGTGGCGCAGTCGGTAGCGCTGTCACCTCACAGCTAGAAGGTCCTGGGTTTGATTCCCGCCGGGGCGCCGTGGGTGTGTCCTCTCCTCTGCGTCATCAGTGCCCATACCCTAGGTGGGGTTGGCGAAAGGGTCTTTCTGTGTGGAGTTTGCATGTTCTCCCCATGGCCCCTACGGTAGGTTCCCTCACAAAAACACGCAGTTATCCTGGTCTCTATAATGCCTGATGGAGGAGGAAAGGAACTGGTTGGAATAACGTGTTCCTTCCACGCGCTACGTCCTACCGGGGAAACTCCCCAAGAAGCGGCTTGCTAGCTCTTCATGCATTGAAGGAGGCATTAGCTCAGTTCAGGGCTCTCCCTAGGCTGGCAGAGGGAGAGTAGCGCCCGGGATTACATAGGCAATTGGCACTGGGTGAAAATAATGGGTCACAAAATCGTGGGATAAAAATTTAAGACAAAAAAAAAAAAATATTTTATTTGTGTGTGTGTGTGTGTCTTTCAGTCCTTCCAGCCGTGTGTCGGGCAGGTCCAGGCAGAAATCCAAGCTGGAGGACATGACCAACGACTTTGCCAAAGAGCTGCTGGAATACAGGAATCTCCAGAAGGAGAGAAGACGCTCCTACTCCAGGTACATAATATCTCTCAGTCTGAATCACTGACCACAAATTGGTAAACGTTATGGTGAAATTACATACTGACAATTTACAGGGTTTCTTAGTGCTTACTGGCACATGCGATAAGGACAGGGCACGTTTCTCACATTCAGGATGCAAGATGTAGCTTAGGCAGATGAAAACACATTATTTTCAGCTGTTACTTTAAGTTACATATTATTATTATTAGGGACTTGTTATCTTCTTCTCACAAAAACTGCCTTCCCATGAACTGTAATGCACACAAACTTGCACAGAGGCCCGGTGCAGTCCAAATCCATGTATACTCCAAAATGGTGCCAATTCTCCTTATGGTTGCTCTTAACAGTAGTCTGAAATTCCAGTTTGAAAATTCATACAAAATTAGCCATACATGCTGCAGCTTTGCAACTATCATAAAATGTATTCAGCAGAAGCTTTCATACTGTTGTACACTGCGATCTTATGGAAATTGAGTCTACCACTGTACTTTTTTCATAAACTGCAAAGCAGGGATGCCAAAGTACCGGCTGATCATTTGGGTCACTTTGCCAACTTAATTACCCATATTAGCTTAATTATAATTATGCATCGCCACTTACTGGTGAATCTAGGTACGCAATCTATGCATGTTGGGAATCCTTGCATCATTTCCCCACCACGTTCAAGGCTGCTGGCAGCCACCTTGACTTTGGAGTTTCAAAGCTGGATTTAGGGATTAACTGCTACGTATGAGGCCAAGAAAAGTTATGTATTATGTGGACACATGTTCCAACATATGGTAATAAAAAGCTTTCTTTATATTGAAAAACAATTGACTTACATTTTGTACTTACTAAATGATAAACAATTACTGTATAGGCTATTCAGTTGGCATTCACGTCTCGTCAGATCACGTCTACGTCATAATTATTATTTAATTGGCGATGTGTTGTAAAGGGCTGATCACAATGCTACATGCGCAGACACTTAAGAAATGTGTTGGCAACACAAAGATTATGGGGAGGGGCTGCCAGCACTGCTGCTGTACTTGACACTCTTGGTTAACAAAGCACTGTGAAGAGCACTGTGACAAGCGGTGCAACTCCATGCCTTGCACTGGAATGTTGAGTATATTTGAACTTTAATGCAAGTCTAAAAAATGCTAGAAAAACTTGACATGCCAGGTACACCATACCATATTAAAATGCTGGTCTACCTGGCGACGCATTTCTCTCTCTCTCTTGCTCTTCTCACTCTCTGTCATTCTCTCACATAGGTCACCACATCGAGGTCCATCCCACAGCAGCTCATCCTCTCGTTCTTACTCCGGCTCCAGCTCCTCTCGTTCCCACTCCCGTTCCTACAGCCGCTCCAGATCTCGTTCACCATCCCAAGGCAGAACCACCAGATGCAGGTATTATGCAACTTCATTGTTATTTCTTCTGTTGATGGCCAAGTGCCATGTATCAGCAGAATACCGCACATGCATGTCTGCATGCTTTATGTATGTGTTGATTCATACTGCAGTTGAAATGACATCCCTCATGGTGTCTCTGAGGGAAACATGCCTAGTTTCAAACACCAGCTAACAAACACACAAACAGGCCGACCAAAGTATGTGACAGTCCCACAATGAACATCTCTGTCAGTAGCAGCTCCTGATAGATCTTGCGGGGGGGGGGATTGTTGCAATGATGTACAGTATATTGTCCCTTAGGCCAGGGGTCATGGACCCCATATCAAATTAATCTGTCCTGTTGGGACTGAATATGTTTTGGCTTTAATTAAATGTTCATAATTGTACATTATTATAATAATCACTCATTTATTGTTTTGTAATAATTTCTTGTGAATTTAATAATAGTGACATTAAACTCCACCTTATTAATATACCTTATACACCGAATAACCTTATCAACTGATGAGTTTTAATCAAATATGAAATCTAATTTGCGGTAACTATGGCACCAACCGTGTCCCATATTGATCAGCCTGTCTGTTTACATTGTGTTTTATATATTTGACAACAAGGCAATAAACATAAAAAAAATTGATTTTCACTGATTGGCCACAAAAAGTGAAAACGTCATTTTCCACGACAATATTTTTATAGTGAGAACTTTACGCCTGTTTAACTAAGATCTCTGTATCTGTCAGTCCTTGTACCTTTTATGCACATATACGGAGATCCCTGATGTCATCAGTATATGCTCATATATGGGCATGCCCCCTTTTGTGCCCATATGTGGAGCTGACTGATTTGTTTGCGCCTGATGCCATGATGACACATTGAGGTTAGACAACACACTCCATATTTGGGTGTAGCTGCATTGTGAACTCCTTAAATGGTTATGGCTGAGTCATGGTGACATGAGCATGATGACATGGTCCGCCCACCTGCCGGCCGGCCGGTCCTCCCATAAGAATTTTAATATATATAATATATATATATATATATATATATATATATATATAATATATAATATAATTTGTCTATTATACTGTATATACTTTCAAGATATTTTTCTGTAAATGTATATAAATAAATAATAAATATAATGTTTATATAGATATTATAACTTCTCTCGTTTGACTGATCTTATATTTAATTTGAACAAATATAAAAATGGTCTTAAAATGTCTGGAATTGTTGTCTCCTTCAGGGCCAGATCTCGCTCCCGTCAGCGGATGCAATCCGCCCGAGCGCCACGTGGCGGTCGCCCCGCCTGCTACGGTTACCGGCGGTCACGTTCCCCAACGGCCTCCTCCTCGTCATCCCAGCGGGGCAGTTACCACTCCAGGTCTAAATCACCGCCGACGGCAGCACACTCTGGCAACAAACGCCACGACAAACACCACCAGCAGCAGCCTGGCAGGAGACCACCGTCAGGCAGCTGGCAGGAGGCGGAACAGCAGAGGCACTCTGCGGGTGGTTGCTATAGGAACATGAAAACAGCAGCTAACCACCACTACTCCGATGGCAGGGATCATGACAAACACCGGCAGTGGGAGAGGGAGTACAGGGAGTGGTACGAGAAATACTTCAGCCACCTACAGCACCTCTCACCGCACTTTCCCATGCCACCTCCTCCTCCTCCTCCTCCTCCCCCTGAGAGGAGGCAGGCCCGAGGAGAAAGGAGATGCAGCCCCCCATCGTCGTCGCACTCCCGTCACCGTTCTTCCCACAGGCGTACCAAAAGGAGGCACAGCCCCTCCCCGCATGCCCAGAGCCAGACGCAGTCCAGAGCCATGACCAGAGCCAGACGCAGTTCCTCCCCGCCTCCCAGAGACGTAGCCAGGCCAACCACGTACCAGCAGAGGTGCGTCGCAAAGTACGGCCGCCTGCTAGTCACAAAACACTCTGTGACTGTTACTGACTCGACAACCGCTGACCTCGATGCCCAGAAATGCAAGAAGCACATGAAGAGGACGAAGAAGGAGAATGGGCGAGGGGCGGGAGAAGGGGAGTCGTCGTCGTCGTCATTCCCCGGTGCCTCAGACTCAACTGACAACATCAATGAGGAGGAGAGGATTGATACTGCTGGACAAGTCAGCCATGGCGGCAGCACTCCGCTGTGTGATGAACCAATCACCAACGATGCCTCAGCCCTTCCTCCCATCAAACCAGTGGAACCTGCTGACCATCGAGAAGGCTGTCATGAGGACAGACAAACGGAAGAGGAAAGTGAGGGAGAGGACAGACAGAGAATGGCAAGAGCAGATCCAGACTCCGTGGAGGGCAGGGAGACAGACAGGGGAAACACGCCCAGGACAGAGGCAGGCAGGGTGGGTAGAGATGCTGACCGACTGCCCGATGGTAGCCCAGCTCTGGACCCTAGTAGGCCCGAGGGGAAGAAACGGAAGCGAGAAGAGGAGAGGGGGAGAAGGGAGAAAGAGATTACCGTCTCCCAGGAGATCTGCCATGACAGGTCTCTGAAAGAGGAGGAGGAACCCCTCAAGAGTCTGTCCTCGAATCCACCGGACAGAGAGAAACGAAAGAAGGAGAAGAAGAAAGAGTGGGTGAAGGCCCAGCCCCTAACGGAGAGAGAGATCTGGGAGGGAGGGATGAAGGTGACGCCTCAGAAGAAGAAGATAAGCATCAACATCAACCTGGACGGGAGGAGGCCGGAGGAGAAATTAATAAAGGAGGAGGATGGCGAGAGACGGAGGGAGTCCAAGAGGAAGACCTCGGCTGGAGGAGGACAGGTGGTGGGCGAGGTGAAGGAGAATACCGGTGAAGGAGAGGAATGGGAGAAGGAGAGCAGAGGAGAAGCGGAGTCCGAAAGCGATAAAATGAGGGAGGTGGCTAGAGAACAGGAGACCATGTTTGAAGAAAATCCGAAAGGAGAGACGGTGGGAAAGAAGAGTGAGAGGGCTAGCTGGGAAGAGGAGGAGAGACAGATGCGCGGGGGGATCAATATAAAGGAGGAGGAAGAAGTAAGCAGAAAGAGTTTTGAAGTTAATATTTTTGGGGAGGAAGACCTTGATTTATGGACCAGTTCCTCTATTGGAGGCGGACAAAAGAACAAAAGCACCAGAGCAACAGAGGAGAGTGTGTTGGACAAGACAGGAAAAACCCATACTGGAGAGCAGGAGAGGAGAGAGGACAGTAGGAGGAGCAGAGGCCCTGGAGGAGAGGAGGAAGGAGAGAAGAGGGGAAAGGAATGTGAAGGACAAGAGAAGGAGGGATCAAAACCTAGAGCTGTACAAGTGCATGAGGAGGAGGAGGAGGGAGAGAGGAGAAGGAGGGCCTGGGGAGAGGAGGAGATGGTGATGGAGTCCAAACGAAAAGGAAAGAAGATGCCGGGAGCTGAAAGAAGGAGGAGGAGCAAAGGAGAGGAGTCGATGTCATATGGGTCCAAGGCACAAAGGAGCAGGAGTCACCAGAGGGGTCCAGACCCAGAAAGGGTTCCAGACCACATAGTGGACTATGCCAGGTCAGGGTCCTCATAAAATTATTTTCGTCAAATGTTCACCTATTTTCGAAAAATAGTTACATGTTACATGACATGCCCAGACCAGGGAGGTTCATTATATCTCTCATTCATGCTATGGCAGTGGCTAACCAGTAATACTTTCATAATCGATTAGTCTGTCTATTTATTCAATGATTTGATTATTCGATGAATTCAATTATTTGATTATTTGATTAATCTGCAATTATACTTTACAAAATGTAACATTTAATCCTATTATATATATTGAACAATATACGATAGTAGTATTTATTTTTTCGTTTTTATTTACAAGCTTATATAGGGACAGAGCACCCGAATCGACGTTGCTTGAATGTGCCAGTATTAGCCAGTTGGCTAATAATAATAATAAGAAAACTGTAGTTATTGTAAAAGCCATAAAACAGGTTAAAATACAGGTAATCACAGCAAGACAGTTATAGAAAATCGAACATAAAATGATACAAAAATGAGGTGTTCAGTTCTCACTTACTTAGTTCCTTGAATGTACTTCAATTCTCACATACTTTGAAATCATTCACAATATTGTCCAATCGTGAGTTCACCATTTTGTAGTGCTGTCTGAATGTATAGTCAGAACAATTTTATAGTGGACCCATGCGCTGAAAGAAAAATGGCACACAGAGGAGAGGAGACATTTTGTATCTACTGTGTACTGTGCACTCTTATTTCCCAGTACAGAACAAAGTTTGAAAACCACTGGGCTAGACTAATGTCATACGTGCTGTAGTGATTGTCACCTGCAGCTCAGTCATATACTGTTGTACACCCTAGTGACATGTAATGAAGGCATGAAACATTAGATATCGGATGAGCTCACTTTAGTAGTGAATGATTTTAGACACATCCCAGCCTGGGATCAACTCCTTTTGTGGTTTTCTGATCCGGTCTAGATAAATATAAACCACGGCAGGAAACCATGGCAGTAACCAAAAGCGCCGGCGCACCTCCAAAACGATTCCCCTCGCTAAAATGTGTTTAGTTTGGTATAATCGTTTTGTTTGGTATATCCATCTTTTATTCTAACTCGTAGCGAGGCTAAACTAATTGATTCGCATTACGTGCGGAATGAAAGCAATGCAGCGCCAACCGGAACCTCCGTGTGGAAAGCCTGGTGACGCGAGGTTAGACACAGCTTGAGTTCCTATCTTGCTAATGTACTTCAATTTTAACATTCTTAAGTTACATTCTCCAATACTAAGGCCTACCTTACACAATGAATACATTTTATCCGAATAAGTTCAGTTTGTGCATATTGTGTTTTTCACAATTAATAAAGCCTTCATTTGCATCCTTCATGAACACACAAGTATTCTTCCTGTCTGCCTGTATGTGAAGCAGCACCAGCTCCGCAGGAGGCAGTCCAGTTCGCCGAGGAGGCTTGAGCGGAGAGGAACACCAGCACAGGAAGACAGTGGTGAAGACTCTGGAAGAATACTCCCAAGTCAGATCTACTTCTGCTGAGGACGAAATAGTTATTATACAGGTGTATTTTCACACACACACACACACACACACACACACACACACACACACACACACACACACACACACACACACACACACACACACACACACACACACACACACACACACACACTCCATTCCTTTTGCTCTTAGTGCACAATGTCTAATTTACACCAATTTTCCTCTCTGTCTCTCTCTCTGACCTTATCCCTCTCCTCTAGATGCCCCGTTCCAAGTGGGAGAGAGAAGAATCTGATGAAGAGGAAGAGGGGGAGATCAGAGCTCAGCCCAGTGGCCTCATGGCCCCTCCCTTGTCCGTCCCCATGACAAAAGTCAGGGAGGGTGATACAAAGAGACCGAGGGAGACGGAGACAACACAGGAGAGACAGAAGAACAGGGAGAGGCCAGAGAGGGAGAAAGGGGAGAAAGAGAAGAGGTCCACGCCTCTATCGCACTCAGACAGGACTCTGGCCCCCTCTAGTGGCAGAGATAGATCTGACAATAAAACTAGAGCTGACAATAAAGATATGACTGACTGTAAAGATACGACTAACTGTAAAACTGGACCTGACATCAAAGATAGACCTGACAGTAAAGATAGACCTGACAGCAAAGATAGACCTGACATCAAAGAAAGACATGACATCAAAGATAGACCTGACATCAAAGATAGACCTGACAGTAAAGATAGACCTGACAGCAAAGATAGACCTGACAGTAAAGATAGACCTGACAGCAAAGAAAGACCTGACATCAAAGATAGACCTGACAGTAAAGATAGACCTGACAGTAAAGATAGACCTGACAGCAAAGAAAGACCCGACAGTAAAGATAGACCTGACAGCAAAGATAGACCTGACAGTAAAGATAGACCTGACAGCAAAGAAAGACCTGACATCAAAGATAGACCTGACATCAAAGAAAGACATGACATCAAAGATAGACCTGACAGTAAAGATAGACCTGACAGCAAAGAAAGACCCGACAGTAAAGATAGACCTGACAGCAAAGAAAGACCTGACATCAAAGAAAGACCCGACAGTAAAGATAGACCCGACAGCAAAGATAGACCTGACAGCAAAGAAAGACCTGACAGCAAAGATAGACCTGACAGCAAAGATAGACCTGACAGCAAACATAGACATGACAGCAAAGAAAGACATGACAGCAAAGAAAGACATGACAGAAAAATTAGACCTGATCCTAAAGATACGACTGACTACAAAATTGGACCAGACATTGATGATAGACTTGCCAGTAAAATTAAATCTGATCCTAAAGATACAACTGACTATAAAACTGGACCTGACAGTAAAGATAGAGTTCACAGTAAAGCTGGACCTGACAGTATAATGACTTCTGATGGTAAAGATAGACCTGACAGTCGGTCTAGATCTGACACTAAAGACAGACCTGACAGTAAAATGACATCTGATGGTAAAGATAGACCTGACAGTCGGCCTAGATCTGACCCTAAAGATAGACCTGACAGTAGGTCTAGATCTGACTCTAAAGATAGACCTGACAGTAGGTCTAGATCTGACTCTAAAGATAGACCTGACAGTAGGTCTAGATCTGACGCTAAAGACAGACCTGACAGTAAAGATAGGTCTCACAGTCAAGCTGGACCTGACAGTAAAACTAGATCAGACAGTAAAGATAAGCCTGACTGTAAAATTACTGACAATAATTGTAGACCTGACAGTAAACGGCCTAAAGCCAGTACCTCCCCTGCTGGCAGAGGGAGAGAGAAAGCCAGAGAACAAGAGAAGGAGAGAACAGTGGAGAGGGAGCTAGACGGAGCGAAGGAAAATGACAGAGAGTGGTTCAAAGATGGAACGAGGGATAAAGAGGGCAGCAGAGAGGGAGGGAAGGAGAGAGAGAGGGAGAGCTGCAAAATGGCCCCCGACCGACACATAAAACCTCCTTCCTCCTCTCACTACTCTTCCTCGACCTGCTCGGAGCAAAAGAGGAGAGAGGAAGAGAGCGCTCAGGATCAATGGATTGACCGAGCCAGCAAGAAGGAACGCTGCTCCTCCACCTCCTCTTCCTCGTCGTCGTCGTCGTCATCGTCATCCTCCTCCTCCTCCTCCTCCTCTTCTTCCTCCTCCTCCTCCTCCTCTTCATCCTCCTCTGCAGACTCCTCTCCTTGTCATTCTGCTGAATACAATCCAGTTCCTGATTACATTACTCCAAAAATCCACCAAGACAATTCCGTAGACCAAGAGGAAGGTCAGAAATACCACCATCGTCATCATAACTATCGTCCTCCTCATCGAGATCATAAAGTCCATCACACACCCCCTGACGGACTTCCCGGTACCCTTCGCTCAGCCCACAGCTCCCTACTGCCTCCCTCCTACAGCACGGGGAGGGAGAGAGGCCCACTCCCCTTCAAGTCCTCCATGAGTCTCCAGGGACGGTCAGAACCCAACCAGCCAAGAGAGAGCAGTCCCGGGTGGGGTTCAACACAGATCCTAATAAAGAATGATAAAGTGGAGGAAGACCGGGTGAGACGGGGGTCAGCAGGGCGAGACAAGCACTGGGTAGAGGCCTCGCGTGCGGGCAGTGAAGATGATCAGGGTCCCTGGAGATCTTGGGACAGGGTTTTCGGTAGTGTTGCCAGCCCACAGAGCTCAGACACAATCACGCTGATGAACACAGACAGAACAGGGACCCCAGGGACAGAGAGAGACAAAGGGAGGGACAGAGAGAAGGAGGCGGACCGAGATGGAGAGAGGTCAAAGGCCAGAGAGAGGGAGAGAGAGTGGGAGAGGAATAGAAAGACAGAGGGGAACCTGGAGAGAGCCGTGTCACAGCCTGTGAGAGTGATGGACGTCGCAGCCTTCCTGCCCGACCTCAGCCAGAGTGAGGAAGAGGAGGAGGAGGAACTGGCCAGGGAAAGACCGACGCCAGGCAAAGGAGAGGGCTGGCAGAGAGGTGAATTCGACCCATGGAACAGAGAGAGAGAGTGGAGCGGAGGCAGAAGAGAGGCGGATGGAGAGGGAGAGATGGAGGAGGGGGAGAGGTCACCCGCCAGCCAGGATGGCATGAGGGAAAGGATTAAGCACAAGAAGCAGAAGAAACAGAAGAGTCTGGAGGAGGGAGAAATGAAGACACACAAACATAAGAGGAAGAAATTGCTGAAAAACAAAGATGAAGGAGAGGAGGAGGAGGATGATTGGAAA
The DNA here is from genome assembly GCF_963454915.1 of Gymnoscopelus microlampas. Lineage (NCBI taxonomy): Eukaryota > Metazoa > Chordata > Actinopteri > Myctophiformes > Myctophidae > Gymnoscopelus > Gymnoscopelus microlampas. The sequence goes on from NC_139948.1 coordinate 23,799,321, forward strand.
GAGGAGTTCAGAAAGCGTCAGACCTCTGGAGGACCTGTGTCACTAAGAGACAGAGAGAGACAGCGCTTTCAGAGGGAATTTGTCTGATGTCGCCGTCATTTCTCAACTCTACCAAGATGCCAACTGACCAATCACAGTGAAGTTCACTAAATTAGTTGTTAGACTACTGGTTGAGCCGGTGACGGATCGATGCCATTGGCCCCCCGTGGCAAATAGACCTGTCCGCTGTCATTGGTTATTGACCATTTGACAAGCACTGCCATCGGCTTAATGTACTTGAAGTGGAGAGGAGTTAGATATTTTTTTGCCTCAGAGAGGTCAGCCTTAGCAATGTTTACAATGAATGATGCCATGAATTGAGCCTGAGCATTAAATAATTAATATAATAGAAATTTAATATATAAAATCCTTGCAGACATTGGACCTACATCGGTTCCATCTAATCTGACTTGAACAGCATTGGACGTAGATGGGTGACTCATCAAGTCAAAGAGCAAATCGGAGTTGTATATATAGTAGTATGGTGCCCACTGCTGATGTAAAGCGCAAGCCTTCATTTAACCACGCTAAGCTCTTACTGGGCTGAGATGCTTGAGCTTTTTAGCACTTAAGAAAATTACTTGAATGATTTTTTGCTTTTCTTTTCCTTACTTTGGTGCCCCAAAAAAAACTGCCTGATGTCTTTTGGTTTCTTTTATCTCTAAGCTGGTTGTTGGGCTCGCTTTGCAGTGCCTTATGGTCACCTTGCACATCAGACCTTCTTTTGACCAGGTTGGATAAAATAAAGACAAAAAAGGGGAAAGCACTTTATAAATACTATGGAAATGAATGTGAACACTCTAGGCTTAGGTTTCCTGAATGGTTCAAAGTACTGGTGTCTCACACCCGCACAAACACCTTGAACAGATCAAAGCCATGTCTGGTGTGGGTGCTTTGAAGTTCTTGGAGAAACCTCCCTCAGGGCTGCGGAACTGAACCTGCCATCCTGATATTCCATCTTGAAAAGAATGAAACCTGCTTACTTATGAAATGACAACTGGGCGAATTCACACTGGAGTATGAAGGGACACGTAAACATGTTTTTGAAAACTAAAAAGGGGGTTTGTGACTGAATGTCTCCCTTAGCCCTCAGTGTTGCATTTTTTTTTCAATGCTAATGTAATTTTATTTTATTTAAAAATGACGTAGCTGAGTGGATGAGTAGTTTACTGGTGGGCAATTTTAGTTTCTCTTTGTTTTGAGGGTAATAATAATAAAGAAACGTCAGCCCCCCCAAAAATGTGCAGTGTTGATTTTCCTCCAGAATCTCCAATAGAATATCATAGAACCTCTATTTATATACATGTATCTATATTTTCTGCCATTTCCTCCATCTTTTCTCATCCTCTCTCCTCCACCTCTCTCACATCTTACCACCTCCGTTCTCCTACCTCCTCCACCACCTCTTCTCTCTTCCTCTTCTGTCCTGCCATCTCCTCCCTCCTTTCTTATGCTCTCTCTACCACCGCCCCTCTCTCTTCACCTCCTTCCTCCTCTATATGCCTCCTCCCCTCTCCCATATTCCCTATTTTTCCTCCTTTCTCCTCCCTCCACCATCTTCTTTCTCCTCAACCCTCTTCTTCCACCTGCTTTCTCCTGCTCTTCTCTCATCATCTTCCCTCCCTCCCTTTTATACACAAGTCTGCCTGCGAACACACACACACACACACTAGGACCAGGTGAAAGGCTTCAATTTGGCATACATGTGGTTTTGTGGAAGGTGTGTACATGTTAGAAATCAGCACAAAGCACGTGCACAATATGCACACTGCCAGAACTGGTTACGTGTGTGTGTGTGTGTGTGTGTGTGTGCTTGAAGTGGGTCCAAGCCTTTGCTTGCTTCATTAGCTCACAACAGGAAGGATATGGCAAAGATCCAGCCTTTCTCTCTCTGTCTGTCTCTATGTGTGTCTCTCTCGCACTCACTCTCTCTCCCCCTTTTCTTTCTGTCTTGTCTTCCAATATCCTCTTTCTGTGTCTCCACAGTATATATCACAATCTCTTTGTTCATCACTGTAGCTGTGTTGTAGGATCTTGGCATACTATGCCATATATGATGTATATTATAGATCCCAGTTTGGATGGGCATTGGGCAAACTTGAGGTCAATAATAGTGGGGAGACATGATTAAGAACATGTACGGCATGTACCACACACACACACCCACGCACATAATGTCTATTGACATCTGACCGACGTGGAGCATTTCTCTCCAACATGGTTGTGTGTCTGGGTGTCCATCTGTCTATCTAACTGACTGCCAGACTATATGCCCATGTGTACGTTTGTGTTGCTGCCTCTACTGGCTACAGTCAGACAGACAGACATGTATACAGACTGCTGTTGCGTCTCAAGCAGGGAGAACCACATGAACACATTCTATTCTGTTATAGATAGACAGACATAGGATGTGCAGGGATACATACAGACAGTGATGCAGGGACAGGACGGACAACATTCCTAGACAGACCTACACACACAAACACGTTCGGATGGACGGGCAGACAGACAGAAATGCAATAATCTCCTGGCAGCGATTAAACACAGACAGATATATTACAGACACAGAAAGAGAGGTATACCTACAGAGGGTGAGACTTACAGACAGGCACAGACAGATTAAACTCGGAGACAGACATGCAAATGGACAGACATGCAGACTAGAGTGTAGTAAACTAGTCCAATCAAGAAGATCACGCCTCCCATGATGATGTGCAGCTCAGAAGAGGTATGCTTTCTTCATCTTCATCTTTATTCCTCCTTTCCTCCATCTGCTTCGCTTTGTTCTCTCTCTCTCTCTCCTTTCTTCATGTGGGTTTCCTTTTGTGTGCCAATGATGTGCATTAGAGTCTCAGTCAGGGCACTGTGCCAACGCTGCCCGATTTCCACCCAGCCCTATGTTGTCCTGTGCGTGCCTGTGTGTGTGTGTGTGTGTGTGTGTGTGCGTGCCTGTCTGTCTGTGAGTGTCTGACTGTGTTGGCATATGCAGATTGATTTGTTTGGAGTCAGTGGCAGCTGCAAACACTTGTTTATGGCTTCATAACTGCAAGGAGATTGGGTGCGAGTGTGTTTTCTTTTACAAAGCAAGAAGGAAATGTAATCAATCTGTTCTTCAAACATCTTTGTAGAGCTTGTAGGTCTGCTATTTTCTTTATTGATATTTTTTGAGAAATCTTATAGATTTCTTTTAAAAGTCAAAATTATAATGCTGCGAAGCATACTTTTGAATACATAAATACTTTTAAAAGCAAGTACTCGGGTGCAAATTTGATAGAGCAACTTTCACTTGTGGTGGATTCATATTTGAACAGGAGTATGTACAGTGGTTCCCAAACTTTTTAGCTTGAGAGACCCAAAAGAGAAATTTGTTTATTCATAAATATACATTATGAATAACCACTTAAACCCTATCTAATCCTGTATTAAAATTGGCTAAAGGGGATGCCCATATATGGGCATATACTGATGACATCAGCGATCTCCATATATGACCATAAAAGGGACAAGGACTGACAGTTACAGAGATGACACATTTTACACTATGTGTGTGTAAAATATGGGCATATTCGGCAAATTAGCATTTTCTTTTTATCCCTCGATTTTTGAAGTGATCCTGGGCACTACACTCCCCCTACCAGCCTAGGGATCCCAGGGCCTCCTTCAATGCATGAGAGCCAACTGACCTTCTTGTCACCTGACAGGGGGGAGTTTCCCTGGTTGGACGTAGCGCGTAGAAGGAACACGTTATTCCAACCAGTTCCTTTCCCCTCCATCAGGCGCCCCGGCTGACCAGGGGGAGGCAGTATAGTGACCAGGATTATTACACCAAATTAGCATTTTTAAGCAGCGATTTCTGCTGTGTGTGTGATGTCAGACCAGAGCTTGATCAGCGCGAGAGAGAAAAGAGGGATAGAGAGCCCTCAGGAGGTGCTCTGCCGTGTTGGCTGAGCTTTTGTCACGTTTGTGCCACTTGACCAATATACGTACGTGGCAGCGTGTACAATAGAACTCCATTTGCGTATGCCCATGTATGTCATCAACACATGTCAGCAGTTTCTGACAGGGATCCCCTTATCACCATATTTAGTTAATTGGTCGTTAGTTAGTGGGTACCGCGCTGGGTTCTCTGAGAACGGGTACAACTGGTACTCTGACAACAAGTCTACAACAAATACTACGGGTAAGGAATAAACAATTGGGGCATGCATTCATGACTTCCAATGGTCCCCAATTGGGCAGATGCCCGAAGGTCACCTGTCTAGTGAAATAAAAAGTTAATCTCAAATGAAATCCTAAATTCAAAAAATAGAAGCACAACCATAAAAGAAATGATTTTAAAAAATGCTACAAGAAAAGAAAGAATATAAGAAAGGTTCGTTATTAATCACTAACATATACGGTAGGTTCTATCTCCCTCTAGGGGAAGTCACTGGTGAAGCAGGCTACTAGCAACCAGGCAGGGTGAGCAGCCATGTTGCTGTTTTAGCAATCTGAACCCATTTGGCTGGTTTTTGCCTCTGGGGGCACTACCTAATTTGTTTGTGTGGAGACAGGAACTCGGTTTGGCTCGTCCCCATACATAATCCACTTCCTCCCGGGTGCTTCTGTGTTTATTCTGACTGCTGTTTGCAGAATCTGTCTTGAGAGATTATTGTTTTATATAATAATATGACTACACAGTGATGTTTCTCCTCAGTGACCCTTACAGGTAGGCCTACGTTTTCTAGAGATAAATTAACACTAAATTGCGAAATTGCACTCTCCAAAAAATGAGGTGTCAGGAACGTGTTAGTGACTACCAGAAATGCTAGTTTTCCCCTGAACTCCTAGCGTTGTAGGCCTATTTGTGCCTAATTGTGGCCTAATGTTTTGTTTCTTTGTATCTCTCTCAACTCGCTCTCGCTCTCGCTCTCTCTCTCTCTCGTGCGCCAAGGGGAAAGCTTGCTTTGAAAGAAAGGAGCTATTGGTGGCAGATGTTACTCTGGCAGTGATGGAATGTGTGTGTGTGTGTGTGTGTGTGTGTGTGTGTGTGTGTGTGTGTGTGTGTGTGTGTGTGTGTCTCTTAATCTTGTGACTATGTATTTATATGCATATTCGTTTTTGTAATACTGTATGAGGGCAATACGGCTCAGGTACATGAATACGTGAATGTAAGGGTGTGCGCATTGCACCCACTTTTGTGTGTGTGTGTGTGTGTGTGTGTGTGTGTGTGTGTGTGTGTGTGTGTGTGTGTGTGTGTGTGTGTGTGTGTGTGTGTGTGTGTGTGTGTGTGTGTGTGTGTGTGTGTGTGTGCGTGCGTGCGTGCGTGTGTTTGCTGCCGACTGGCCCTGTCTGCGACCGTATCTGTGTGCAGAATAACAATGAGCTTCTCAGCCTGCCCAGACTGTGTGTGTGTGTGTGTGTGTGTGTGTGTGTGTGTGTGTGTGTGTGTGTGTGTGTGTGTGTGTGTGTGTGTGTGTGTGTGTGTGTGTGTGTGTGTGTGTGTGTGTGTGTGTGAGAGAGAGAGAGAGAGAGAGTGTGAGAGAGAGCACGCACACATCTACATGCCTTTGCCAAAGGCTAGTATTGCTCTATTGAGTTTAAAGCAGGACTTTAATCTCTCCTCCTCCCCCCCCCCCCCTTCATCTCACTGGAAGCTTTCCAGTTCTACCCTACAGTTCTACACAACAACTTCCAATGGAGCTACAGTATTTGTGGTCAAGAGCCTTGCTCAGGTGCACCTACCTACATGCAGCCTACTCCATTCCATACCATGCATCTCTAAATGCAAAGCCCCTTACTCACCATTGCATCTGTTATGAAAGTGGTTCTTAAAGTGGAGTCCGGGGTACCCCTGGGGTCCTTGAGGGGCTTTGAGGGGGTCCCAAGTAAAATGTGTTAATATACCAACAAAATCAGTTTACCCCGTATACATTGCTATTTGAAAATAGCCGATCTACAAGCTCACAACACGTTGCATCGTGACATGCAAATACATAATATTTTCAGATGGGGGTCCATGGCGTGGCCAAATACATTTTAATTTGGGGGTCCTTGACATGAAAACCTTTGAGAACCACTGCTTTATGATAGGGTGGATTGCTAGTAGCTACCAGCTACGCTCCTCCAATTGGTTGCTTTTTAAAGTACCATGGATACCAAGTAACAAGGATTTGGACAGATCAGGGTAAAAACAGCATTTCCTACTAAGCACATTGGGCATGGAATATTCTACAAACCAGGGAAGGAGGGAGGCTGAGGAGGTGATGAGAGGGTAGGAGGGAGGCTGATTGAGAGTGGGATGGAGGGAGGGAGGTTGTGATAGAGGGATGAAAGAGAGAGAGGGAGAGAGAATGTGTCAGTTTGTAGAGTGTGAATGTGTTTAACTACCATCTGCACCACCACCAGCCTCTCTCTCTCTCTCTCTCTCTCTCTCTCTCTCTCTCTCTCTCTCTCTCACTCTCTAATGTGAGTAACATATCAGTGAGTGCACTGGCTGTGCTGTCTAGACCCATTTTCTGTGGGGGCGCGTGTATGTGTGTGCATGTGTGTGTGCGTGCGTGCGCGCACACGTGTGTGTGTGTGTGTGTGTGTGTGTGTGTGTGTGTGTGTGTGTGTGTGTGTCATACATACCACACCCCTTTAAAATACTGATCATATGACTTATGCCAATGTCATGTGACTATTGTTATCACATGCAACATATATCCCCTTCACACACAATGCTGTGTGTGTGTGTGTGTGTGTGTGTGTGTGTGTGTGTGTGTGTGTGTGTGTGTGTGTGTGCGTGTGCGTGCGCGACCATATGTGCAATGTGCATGTGTAAGCCGTTCCTTCTGAGCTTCTGTGATGTCTAAATTCTGCTAATTCTGATTGGGGGCTTCCTCAGAGTTTAATTAGCGTGACCATGGCGGTAGCTCATTAATATGCTGGCACTGGGGCAGGGGTGGTTTGGGGGAATGATGTAAATTGGAATGGTGTCTCTCGTCATCGTCATGAAAAGCTGACATTCTGGCACACGTGCACACCTACACAGACACACACACACACACACACACACACACACACACACACACACACACACACACACACACACACACACACACACACACACACACACACACACACACACACACACACACACACACACATTGTACACAGACAAGTTTATTGTGACATTGGTTAGCATCCTTCCATGTGTTGAGATGTTGTAAAGCACTGTTATCCCAAACAGTGGGTCAGTACCCATCTTCGGGTAAATACGTATCTGCTTTTTTTCGTTTCCTACATTTGAAAATATATATATATTATTTCAAAAGGTTTACACAAAAAAATCACAACTTTTCATCAATTAAAAAAAATCCAATATATTTGTTTAAGTATTTCATAAATAAAATGAAAATATCCAATAATATCCCTAAATTGTGTTGCTTTAAGACTGTACTATAAAAAAAAAAAGCATTTAATTTTATTTACTTTACTTTATATGTAAAACAAACTTTATACTTCTACTCAACTACATCTCAGAGGCAAATATTGTGGCTTTTTCTCCACTACAATTATTTGACAGCTTTAGTTACTAGTTACTTTGCAGATTTAGATTAATAATGCAAAACATACATTAAACAATTATGCCCTATTTTATACTTATTATGCCCTATTTTATCTAAGCTCGTTAGGTGTTGTCCAGCTTCTGGATCAACTATTTGATAAGTAAAAAATGTAATACGGTTAATATTGTTACATCCTGTTTTATTCTGGTGTTTCCTGTTGACCCCTCTAGCTTGATTATCTGATTAGGCAGTGCTGACTAACAGTAAAATGTTAATTTATCCATTTGTATCTCCAAGAGTGTACAAATGTAACCAAATGGATCCATAAGGGTCAGAGTTGAATTAACACTCAAGATTTGATGGTGTACATAGTGTTTTGCTATTGTATTTTGCACTGTCTTGTACTGTGTCCTTATGACCTTATGTTATGTGTGTTGGTGTGCACATGCACCATTGAAACTGTGCATGTATGCATTGTACTTAGCAGAATTAAAAAAATAGTTTGACTAAATTAGTTTTTATTGCAATTTATACAAAACGTTATGAATTATCTTTTAATTGACTTTATCTGTATCAGTACTTTGTGCACACTCACTTCCCAATACAGAGGGACATTCTGTACCGTAATGATTTTTTGTTTTTACCACGTTCAATCCGGGGTCCCTTTTTTGGGCATGTCATTATAGGTGGAATTGTTAAGTTTAAATGTTTTTTATTTTGTTTTGTTTAAATTACATTTCTTTTTCCTTTTGAAACATTTTCAAAAATAGCTCTCAGTCAGAGCTCTCAGAGCGTTGCGAGGTGTTGTAAGCATGTAGATCGTCTATTTTCTAAATGTTGGCCTCTTTCTTATATTATTTGACAATTTTTGATTGTTGATTACTTTTGATGCAGTAATGGTCTTTTTTTTGTTATTAAAAAACGGTCTTATCTGGGGAGGGGACCCCCAAAAAATCATGTGGGGACCCCCCGACCCACATGTTGAGAACCACTGCTATAGATAGGGGGGAGGGGGAGGGGGGGGGGGTCAAAGGAAGCACCATCCAGTCAGTTATTATTATTATTCTGACTGATGTGATGAAATAAATTAAGTCGATGTCGTTCATATCTTCAGTTCATGGACGGAAAGAACTGCACTCTCCTGCTTCTGTTACACAGTGAACTCCTGAGTGTTCATTTATCCATTTGTAACTCAAGAGAGTATAGAATTAGTACACTCTAAGTTCAATTAACACTCAGGATTTTACTGTATACGCTATACCACACCTGCTGAGCAAAGTCTGCTCACTGGTCACTTCCTGTCACTGTGTGTGAGATCGGTTTCACTTTTAAAACCAAGTGAAAGCATTTTATGTAGCTGGAATTGCATTGTGAGACTGAAGAAAGAGAAGGAATGAAGGAATTAAATTAAAAGTAAAAGTGCAGAATAACAATGAGCTTCTCTCCCTGCCCAGACTGTGTGTGTGTGTGTGTGTGTGTGTGTGTGTGTGTGTGTGTGTGTGTGTGTGTGTGTGTGTGTGTGTGTGTGTGTGTGTGTGTGTGTGTGTGTGTGTGTGTGTGTGTGTGTGTGTGTGTGTGTGTGCGTGTGTGTGTGCGTGCGTGCGTGCGTGCGTGCGTGCGTGCGTGCGTGCGTGCGTGCGTGCGTGCGTGCGTGCGTGCGTGCGTGCGCGCGAGCCTAATGTCAGGCTGCTGGTGTGAACCAGGCTTTTTAAATGTCCTGCTGCCATTCATATGGAGATTGAGAGGGAAGAATGGAACTGTGTGTGCTGTTCTTGGGTATGCCTGTGTGTGTGTGTGTGTGTGTGTGAGTAAGATCTACACTTCTGCACTACCATCGGTGTGTGTGTGTGTGTGTGTGTGTGTGTGCGTGTGCGTGTGTGTGGTTGTGTACATGTGGTTGTTTGTTTGTGCTTGCGTGTGCGACTGTGCGTCCATCCATGTCTCAAACCCATTGTCATGGTCATTTACACACACATGCAATGAACTTCACGGTAAAACTGTGTGTAAAGACATATTTGACAACAAATAACACACAAAAATATTCTAGAACTGCACATTCACCGTGGCTTTGTGAAGCAGACAACACAGTTACACAGTTGATTTAACAGTTGATACGTTTTGGTTATTCTATTGATCTATGCAATTAGTTTGGCCATAACATGTTGGCAAAATAAGGTAATACGGTACAAAGGTATGGCAAATGCCCAAGTTATGAAACAGGCATCTTGAAATTAATATCCTATACTTATCCTCAAACTTTTCATTTCATAATATTTCATATTTCTTAATATGGAACAAAGACAAGAGCATGATAATCATCATAATTGTTTTAGTGATGATAGATTATATTATTGCAGTTATTCAATGAGTAAAGTCCAATTTGAATAATTTCTTGTTGATTGACTGACAACAGACTGACAACTTATCTGACAGGAATAATGGTCGATGCTACAACATCTTAGCTTTGCCTTCGGAAACTAAATGCGCGTGTGATAGCATCTCAGCTAGCTTCTGCTCATCCTCTGCCACCAGAATCCCATTTGCTTTGTTAACCACTTAAACCCTCTACTTAGCTGCCCAGGGTCCGTCCCTCAGGGCTCTCACAACCTATGTCCTAGGTTGTGAGCTTGAAGATGGAGATCTGCTGAATGTTCACCTCTAGAAAGGGGATGCTAGGGTTCTTGTGAACGTGTTCATTCTGAACTTTACAGAGCAATAGGAAAGCACCCTTCCATCATTCTCCCTTCCCCTCTGCACCTTTTCTATCTGTTCAATCCCCACTCCTCACCACCATCACCATCTCTTTCTCCATCTTTCTTGTTTTTCAATTCAATTCAAGGGGGCTTTATTGGCATGAGAAAACATATGTTTACATAGCCAAAGCAAAAGTCAAACAAACATAATGCATATATATACAATTAAAAGGGAATAATGTAAACAGAGCTGTTACATTGCAGCTTAGGAATGCTAGTTTACAAAGCCATAACTGTGCCTTTGCTGTCAGAAATAGTTATATACATGTAGGAAACATTGGCTTGGGATAAACTTTTTAAACAATTGGCTGTAATATTTCAATGTTTTGCATTCACTTGGTAGACAACCTTTGGTTTTGGACAAATAGACAAATAGAAGCAGATTTTTTCAATGTATTTAACAGGCTCTCTCTCACACACTCGCACGCACGGACGCAAGAATGCACGCACATGCACACGCACACACACACACACGCACTCTGTTTCTCCCTGTCCTCTGTGCTTCACTACTGCAACCTCTCTCCCTCTCATTCTCTCTCTCAATCCCTCTCTCAATGATTCAATGATCTCTCTCCATCTCTCACCCTCCCTCCCTCCCTGTGCTCTTTATCTCACTCCTTTTCCATCTCACCATCCTCCTCTTTTCCTCTCCTCTACCTGATCTTTTGTTTCCTGCCGTAGAGAGAACCCATTGCAGTTTGGCACCAGGCCAGACTCCAGCAGAGAGAGAGAGAGAGAGAGAGAGAGAGAGAGAGAGAGAGAGAGAGAGAGAGAGAGAGAGAGAGAGAGAGAGAGAGAGAGAGAGAGAGAGAGAGAGAGAGAGAGAGAGAGAGAGAGAGAGAGAGAGAGAGAGAGAGAGAGAGAGAGAGAGAGACACACAGAGAGAGAGAGAGACAGAGAGAGAGAGAGAGAGAGAGAGATCACAGTCATCTATATATCCATATATCAAGCCCACTGTATATATAGGCTATATCTATGCACTGCATATACAGTAAGTATACGTCAGCCCAAGCTAAAGTGCCACTGAGAGTTGAATTATCACTGTAAGCAACCTCACAGAGGAAGGAACTCCAGAGTCACACTGGAATGGTTGCTGTTGATGGTGAGATGATGAGACACGAAAGTAAAGATACCTCAAAATTGTACTTAAGTACAGTTCTTGAGTAAATGTACTTAGTTACTTTCCACCACTGGTCCTCAGCTAACTCCCTCCTCATGCTGTCAGGAAACCTCACCAGCACTACACTGTAACATACTGAGTGTTAAAGTCAGAGTGTACAAATGGAACCAAAATATACATTTTGTTTGTCAGTGCAGTCCCTCTTTAACAATAACGTTAATCTATATATGAATCATTACTATTTTCTCCTTGTGAATAATTAGGTTATGGGTAAGTGATAAACACATTAGCCCATTAGACCCCCATCAGGGGTCATGTCCTGAGGTTGAGCAACCCTGCAGTAGGCCTCTCTGTCCAGTACAGTATGTACTATGAAGATGTTGGTGTGTATTGGCTGGCATGCCTGGACCGTAACTTTATCCTGTGATGAATAACTTATGCAGATAGAAATTCTATGCGCACACAAACACACAAACAAACACCCCCACTAGTTTATCCCTCTCTTTCTAGTTCCCTGCACACACACGCGCACACATGTATGCGCTCGCACACAAACAAACACAAACACACTCTCTCTCTCACACACACACACACACACACACACACACACACACACACACACACACACACACACACACACACACACGCACAGTAACACAGGCGAGGAGAAGATAGAGAGGAGGGGGTCGGACGGACGGACGGACGGACGGACGGACGGGTGGATGGATGGATGGAAGGATGGATGGATGGAGGGGTTGATGAATGATGATGGATGGATGAAATAGAGGGGTCAGAGAGATGGTGGAGAGTTGAGGTTGAGTCATCCTGTAAAGTAGGTTAATGTGAACGCATGCAGACATATGCCTCTTTGAGCATCTGTGTAGGCATGTGCATAGTATGCTGTGTGTGTGTGTGTGTGTGTGTGTGTGTGTGTGTGTGTGTGTGTGTGTGTGTGTGTGTGTGTGTGTGTGTGTGTGTGTGTGTGTGTGTGTGTGTGTGTGTGTGTGTGTGTGTGTGTGTGTGTGTGTGTGTGTGTGTGTGGTGTGTGTGTGTGTGTGTGGTTGCTTGATCCAGGCAGCCAATCATCCATCTCAGACCAGAGAGGAAGAATGAATATTCAAATGAGTGTCACTCTCCTCCTATAACACTAATCTGCATTGGCGAACCAAAGGTCTACTACCAATCTGTGTGTGTGTGTGTGTGTGTGTGTGTGTGTGTGTGTGTGTGTGTGTGTGTGTGTGCGTGTGTGCGCGCGTGTGCGTGCATGTACAAAATGTTCTGTAGAAATATGATGCATTGCATCTGGAATCTGCTCTGACGTTGCTATGGTAACGCCCG
>NC_139948.1:23812302-23814802 GCF_963454915.1 Gymnoscopelus microlampas
GTGGTTTTGTGTGTGTGTGTGTGTGTGTGTATATATATATATATATACATATATACATACATATATATATTAGCTGAGTGGGTAGAGCTGTCTGGGAATTGGTTCGAGTTCGACCCTCAGCTCTGTTGAGGTGTCCCTGAGGAAGACACTTAACCCCTAACTGCGCTTAGGATGGGTAATATAGAGCACTAATTTAAGGTGTTTTCAAATGTACTTGAAAAGTAAAGGACAACTCCAAACTATTTAGAAATGACTTTTCTTTATTCCCAGAAAATAATATATTGTCTCATTGTATTTACATTGTTCATGTGTAAAAACTCAAATGCAATATTTTCTGTCATTGGGGGAAACTGCAGATTTGACACATATTACCCTTATTATCCATTTGATGGGATGGGTTTGTACACTCACCTAAACTGAAGTCACCACAATGCAATGTGCTGCTGTTGCTTTTCCTGCACCCCCAAGAGGAAGTGTATGGAAAGCCTGCAGTGTGAATGCAAGATGCAGGTAGGAGGACTTGTACAATGGATGGCTTCTTGAAGCACAAAGCTTCACTACTTCGTTATTCATCCTTTTGTCTCAATGCTCTCTTCTCCCCGTCTGTCTCCCCCTCTGTCTGTCTCCCCCTCTGTCTGTCTCCCCCTCTGTCTGTCTGTCTGTCTGTCTGTCTGTCTGTCTGTCTGTCTGTCTGTCTGTCTGTCTGTCTGTCAGAAGAATTGGCATGGGAAACATACCTTTACCATTTCACACTTGCCAAAGCAAGTGTTAAATTGAAGCAAACCAAAAATAAGAAATGCACGTACATAAGGATATATAGCCCTACTAGGAATAGGGAAATTCATTATTAATGAATAAAAGTGTGCAGGTAAATAAATACATTATTTGTGCGTATTTGTTATCTGTGTGTAGTACACACACAGGTACAGTGGGCAGATATATAGAAAGTGCTGCCCACTTTCCACCTCATAATGGCATTATCAAAGCAACGTCTGCCTGCGGTGGCTTTTCTCAATTGCGACACTGTGCTCATTAAGTCTGAACATATAGTCAAGGATTTCCTTATATTTTTATCAGTTGCAGCGCTCATTGAATGGAGGATTTAAGGATCAAAACATTTTTATTTTTACAATGTCACATAAAGCTTCTTTTTCAGAATCTTTGTGATGCCAGTGGTGGTGTTCTCGGGTATTCTGCCATTGTGTATTCTCTGTTTAGGGCCAAATAGCATTCCAGTTTGCTCCGGTTTTGGTTTATTCTTCCAATGTGTCAGATATTTTTCTGTTTGTGTTCTTAAAGTTTGTCTAAGGGTTTCTGTTTGGTGGCTGAGCTTGTGTTCGTGAATAGAGTCCCAGAACCAGCTGGCTGAGGGGGCATCTCTCTGGAATAGTCTCTTTGTGGGTGAGGGCTTTGTTATGGAGCGTGTCTAGGTTGCTTTTTTTGGTTAGAGATTTTAATTGGGATATCTACCTTGATGTTCCTTTAGATGGCATAGAAAGCCCTTCTTGCCTTAGGTATCTCAGGTCACGCACAACTTGGTTGAAAGTACTTGTGGTACTCTCTCTCTCTTGCAGTCTCACCCACCCACTTCCTTATTTCTCTCGTCTTAACTCTCAGTGTCATCTTTGTCATTCACATCATTCAAACTGTGAACTCCAGTCTAACATGCACACATGGCTGATACTGAGTGGCAGGTTGTTCCACAGCCTTGGTGGGCGTCAGGATATATGGGCAGTTGCATCTTGACCTATACGGTTACGACCTACGTTCAAGAGTTATAGGCTAAACGTAAAGGGGGCTTTTATAGCGCCACCATGAGGCCGAATGGTGTAATTATTTTTTTGAAAATTTCGGACTAAATTATGAACCTCCCCTCCAAGTCTTGTAACTCTAGCCCTTACGGTTTCTGAGGAAAAAAATACTTGAAATCGATTTTTTTCATTTTCCCATTAAAGTGGAGGGGGAAATGTAATGCACTAATACATTAATATCAATTAAACTATGTAATCAATCTCTTAGCAAAATACACGCGCAAGATTCCCGGTGAAGCCGGTCATTTGGACATATGGCACGACATTGGGGGACATTGGGGGAAAAACTCTGGGAGGAGTAGCGGTTTGAAATAAAGATGATCTTCCATAAAGATTAATAAAGTGGGAAGAGTACTATAGTCTGGTTGCCCTGTTAGGGCAACCACACTAATAATGGAGGAGGACCTCATTGACTCTCACTCAATTCCTGTAATTTCACTTCCCAATTATTTAAGTCTGCATCCCTTGCCGAAAGTCTGTATACTTTCAGTGATCATGGTCATACGACAATATATAAATTAGGCTTGATTTTGAAGGAGTGCGACAACACCCTGCTGGTGTCCCTAGAACCACCCCTCCCTCCCATATTCCTCTCCTCCCCTGTCGCTCAACAATACGCGGGTGCCAGAGCTGTCAGTGGCACTTTCATGGGCTGATGCAGGCACAGAGGGGTGCATGGTGAACAGAGG
>NC_139948.1:23819802-24012302 GCF_963454915.1 Gymnoscopelus microlampas
ATATGTGTGTGTGTGTGTGTGTGTGTGTGTGTGTGTGTGTGTGTGTGCGTGCGTGCGTGTCAATTTGCTATTTATTATTTATTATTAAAACTTTTTTTTTTTGTTTTCTCAATTTTCTCCCCAATTTAGTAGTTACCACCAGTAGTTCTGTAAACTGCGGTCCCTGTCGCTGTCCACTGTTGGTCTGGGGAGAGTGTAGACTACCATGTACCTCCTCCAATACACATGGAATCACCATCTGCTTCTTTTCACCTGACAGTGAGGAGTTTCACGCATGCAGAGGTTCACACTATCTTCCCCAGTTCCCCTCCCCATTGAACAAGGGGCCTCTGACTAGATGGAGTCACTTAGTGCAGCATCAAGGACACAATCCCCCGCCAGCTTCCCTCCCACGAACTCTGCCAGTTGGGTTCGTTTGAGCACCAGGCCAAGCACCACTGCCAGGATTTGAAACTGGGTCTCCATGTGGTTGCCTGACTGTTTGATTCAATGAATGTATCTGACATACATGATCAAATGCAGTACAGCCTCAGGGTAGTGTGACTCATTTCCACCGTGCACAGTAAAATCTGCAGTGTTAATTTAACTGCGAGAGTGTAAACATGTAACATTTGTGGTTATATTTGTACACAAAGGGATAAATAAACATTGAGGATTTTACTATGTCGCTTGGCAGGTAAACAGACATAAATAGCTGACCAAAATACATTCATTATCTTTCATTAATAATTTACACTTATGAAAACAGACAGCTTGTAACTAACAAGTCAAATTGTATTTGGTTCAAAAGACATATCCAGTGTCTTCCAATATTTTCCATTTTTAACATGAATTAGAATTAAATAGTGCAACTGGGTCATTATATAACTCTGTTGTACAAACTTAAAATACCCCCCATTTCGCCTCTTGTTGCTGATGTGGTTGTTTCCATGTGGTGAAATGGATAAGAGGGTGCCAAATCGACTTTTGTGGTCACATGGCGCTGGCATGCAAATGGTTCACAGTATGAGCCCAGAGAGCGCCTGCTAGTGGCTGTGTTAACTAATGTCAGTTTGTATGGTTGTGGTTTCAAATGCTGCTGTAGCTTCCAACTCCCTCTCAAAACAATCACATTAACAGTTTCTCTATTAGCCACTTAAACTAAATCCTATATACTTTGTTATAAATCTAGTAGTGAAAATAGTTGATCTACAAACTCACAAGCTTGTAGCAAAGTAGCTCTCTGCTATTTTCGCTGAATGTTCGCCTATGTGGTTAACTACTAATTACATTGTGCAGCTTTATCCCACATTACAGTCATCCATCAACAGACATGTTAATGTATTTTTCATCCATTGACACTTGACACATGGTTGATCTTGTTACATGATTGGATTGGGAAATCTAGAGCTGGTCCTTTGCCCAAGCAAGCAGTAACTTGGCAGTAGTCCACTGTCCACTGAAGTACGGAGAGGGTATCCACCAGTCCATGTGTTATCTAATCTCACAGTCATTGTTACCTGGTCAAATAAAATCATTACTTGGCAGCAGGGGACCTACCTTTTTCTCCACATCTCCTTGTAACACACACACACACACACACACACACACACACACACACACACACACACACACACACACACACACACACACACACACACACACACACACACACACACACACACACACACACACACACACACACACACACACACACACACAATGTGTGCATTGGGTAGACACACAGATAAGATAGCAAACAATAAAGGCACAATCTGAGCAAGGTTGGGAGTTGTTTTCGTTGCAGTTGGTGGGTCAATGGTCATTGCATTGTGAAGGTGCCGGTGGACTCACACACACACACACACACACACACACACACACACACACACACACACACACACACACACACACACACACACACACACACACACACACACACACACACACACACCGGTCATGGCAGCAACAGGCTTTGTCTTGTTGGTGAAACGTTGGCAGATTCCAGACTGTTGTTTCTCTGCTCTTTAGGTTTCTCTCTCTCTCTCTCTCTCTCTCTCTCTCTCTCTCTCTCTCTCTCTCTCTCTCTCTCTCTCTCTCTCTCTCTCTCTCTCTCTCTCTCTCTCTCTCTCTCTCTCTCTCTCTCTCTCTCTCTCTCTCTCTCTCTCTCTCTCTCTCTCTCTCTCTCTCTCACACACACACACACACACACACACACACACACACACACACACACACACAGATACACTAGGCAGTGAGAGGGTAATTAAGCTATAAACGTTTGTTTATAGCTGTGTTTTTCAACATAATAGAGAGACATCCCCTTAGAAATTGAAAAATATTATTGCTAAAACGGTGTTGGTGTGTTACACCTCTACCAACATTCTAGCAACACTCTTACCTCTTTTTTGAAAGCCTCAGTAAAGCAATTGTCTGGAATGAATATAGAGTTTATTGAGCCATTTATCCTGTTTATTTAGTTTACTGTGTTTTTTTATTTTTACATTGATGTCAGGATATTGAAACAGAATCAATCATGCCATTCACGTTACACTAGTATTTCCACAAGTGGGTCCCACAGTCAACAAGCTGAAGCAACTGACTTTTTCAACACAATATTTTTGTTCGTCCATCATCACAACATCACCCATTTTGCTCTACTGTTTGTTTCTGTCAAGAGGAAGTGGTGAAGGTTTCCTCTCCTGCGTTGCTCTTCCACCACTACCCCCACTCCTGAGAGAGAGGGGGGGGGGGGGGAGGGGGGAGAGAGAGAGAGAGAGAGAGAGAGAGAGAGAGAGAGAGAGAGAGAGAGAGAGAGAGAGAGAGAGATCAGTCGTGTAAAGTAACTAAGTACATTTGCTCAAGTACTGTACTTACTACTTAAGTACACTTTTGAGGATTTTTTACTTTACTGGAGGACATTTTAGTTAGTTACTTTGTAGATTTTGATTATTATTACAAGACATGCATTAACCACTTCATCCCTATGCATACTTAGGCTATTTGAAAATAGACAATCTTCAAGCTTGTGGTTCTGCTATTTTCAAACCATGTTTATACATTTGAAAACGTGTGAAATGGGCTGCAAAATGAGTACTTTTACTTTCAGTCCTCAAGTATATTTTAATGTGAATACTTTTGTACTTTTTACACAAGTACATTTTGAATACCAGACCTTTATTTGTAACAGAGTATTTCTACATTGTGGTATTGGTACTTTTACTCAAGTACAAAATGTGAGTACTTCCACCACTGAGAGAGAGAGCGAGCGAGCGAGCCTACGTCAGAGCAAGAGAGAGAGAGAGAGCTAGAGAGAGGGAGGAGGGGAAAGCAAGCAGAGAGAGAAGGTTATTATAGCGAGTCAAGAGAAAATGGCGATCATGCAGGACGAATGCCTCCCCTCGTAGATGCTGCAAAAAAAAACGCGTTGAATTTTATCTAGCCTTATACAGCAGGCTTTCCTTTCCGCTCTGTTTGCACTTTATACTTTATGAGGTAAGGTGTGTTTTTTTTATTTACACGTGAGTGTTTGTATTGTTTTAGGCCCGGGGTTTAGTGTTTCAGTCCCACCAGCAGCAACACTGGCGTAGTTCAGTTTTTTTACCCGCTGCCGACTGTTGTTACCGTGAATGTGGAGCCGCATGCTTCGTCGTACGTTGGTGTCGCGTGCCGAAAACAGCAGATCTACAAGCTCACAGTGCGTCGCGGCGCGACGCCCTGTGAGCTTGTAGATCTGCTGTTTTCGGTATGAGTGTAAAAAAAAAAAAAGCATTATGTATATTCTTTTCAACCTTGCATGATTTTTTTCTCAAACTATTTTCCAACTGAAACGATTTGTTGTGTTTTAGACTTTTTCCCATTGAAGAATAAACGTAATTTTTTGTGGAGCGAAAAGGCTCGTAAATGCATGAGCCCTGCAGAAGGCATGGAAGGCGGCCAGGTTGCATTGCAGTTTTGAAATGAGTAATGTGAAATGAAAACACTGTAGACTTTTATAGAGGTACACATTCAGCCGCCGGCTGACTGTAATTCGGTGTTAACATCGAACTTGGACTATTTGTACTAGTCTAGTGTGCTCGTTCTGGTTCGTAATGCTAACCAGCGTTGCCATGTCGGCTTATCATAAGCGACTCTAGGCTTATTTTTTCTGTAGAGTTGCTTGTAAAAATTGGTGGTTGCGATTTTTGTTGGGCTTGTTTCTATAGTGTACTTGCTTATTTAGGCTTGCTTCCCAAACAAATGGATTATTATTTTAACCAGTGGTTCTCAAATATTTTCATGAAAACGTTGTGCCAGGGAGCATTTGTGTTAGAATGTTTCAAAAAAATATTCCAAATATTCCACATTTTATTGCAAGAGTTTTTGAAAATAGCAGACCTACAAGCTCACAATGCGTAAGCTTTGCATGTAGGTTTAAAGTGCTCATGTGGCCTACAGTCGCTTCTTTTGGGGTTATTTTCCTAGATCTGGTTGCTTATTTCGCTCTCAAAATATGGCAACACCGATGCTAACGTTAGCTCGCAAGCTGCGTTGTTTTATCCTGCCTAGGTTGTCGGAATGTCTGGTATTTGTGGTAAAAATAAATAAATATTTGCATTGAGTTGATTCCCAGTGGTTCTGTGTGTTTCCCAGCAAACAACACCTTTGAGTCGAAAGCTATGTCGTTTCTAACGCTTTGGGCTAACATTAGCAGCTAAGCTAGCTGCCTGCGCAGGTTGTTGGAAGTGCACTGATGTTGGTCGTTTAAAAAAAAAAAGCTGGTCACGGATTTAAGAAGTGCGTTGACTTTCAGATAAACCACAAATAATTGCACCGAGGACCATGCAACGCCACAATAGTCGTCGACATTTTACACATTCCGAGCTAATTTAACCTCCATCCCGCTGATGTTTTGCCTGGTGTTTCAATAACACCCTCTGTCGGTAGAAACACCCATTCTAATCGCTATAATACTTTGACATTATTAGAACCTGCACGGTTCTGTTTATTGCAGCTTTTTGTTTGCTGGTGTTTTGTACTTTGCCTAAAAGTTATGCAAATATGGCGTCATTCTTTATATAGCTGAATGACTACTGTCGTTCCGTTGTAGCAGGTATACTGTTTGCTGCTCTTGCCTGTGTTGGAAAAATACCAGACTACAGAGAAGCCATGTTGGCTAAGCTGCAAGCCAGGCAACAGCTGAGATAATGGCCGATCAGGACCCGAGCAGTAGCCCCAGCCTTTCACGGTGCTCACCTTGCAGTTCCTCAGGGGCCTTGGAGTCTGTTTTGCTTTGCTATGCAGTTAATTAAACTTGCATTGCCACACTAACTACGATGCAGTAACTACAGTGCAGGTCTCCCTTAATGTCAGTGGTTTTCAACCCTTTTCATATCAAGGTCCATTATTTATCCCGCATTGAGCCACGGACCACTGTTTGATGGGATTTGCACCCTCAGACTCCCAAGACTTAGAGTATTTTGTTATCTTTGGATACGATTTTGTCCACAATTCCATGCTGTATTGATGTTGGTACCATAGGAGAGATGACAGGCAAACGTTGATCAAAATAACAAGTTTTTAAGTAATCGGGATGTTTAACAATAATTTAACTCTTGAGAGCGTAAAATGAAACCAGTTTCATTTTACATTCTCAAAAGTAACAGACCTATAGGGATCAATTTGGTTACCAACTAGCATCATTTAGCTGGGGACCACCTGGAACCCCCTCAAGGAACACTGGCTGAGAACCACAGCTCTATGTGCCTCACAGTTGGATAGGCTGCATGACATTTGTGTACATTATAGGTTTTGCGCATCCACAAGCATTTGGTGGCATTAGGAATTAAAGTCTTTCTTAGTGACACTTGTGATTTCTGGGTGCACTGTGAAAATGGTAGTAAAATTATGTATGTGTGTGTACTAGAACACTCTCAGATGTAGACCTTACCGGTAACTGTATAATCAAGTTAAGACCATTTTGTTTTGTCCACCTGCCAGTGTGTTTACAACCAGCTATGGTTTCAACCAGAACAGAACCTCAGAATGTTGTCATTTACTCAACAAAATGGCAGGTAGAGTGGACAAACCGACCAGTCAGTGTTTAGTAGTATGTGGCTGGTGGCTTGCGGTAATTTCCTAGACTCTTCACAATAAACTGGAGAAACAGTAGAATGTTTTTTTGTCTGGGTTACATTTGGTGTAGGCTTTGTGCATAATTGTAGTCATGGGTTTCCAGAAGGTGGCATACCCGTTAACTGTTCCGGTTTAGTTTCCCAGGGATTCGTTTGATTGGCTTGGCAGCAGATTTGAACGGGAGACACACATGACACCTTTATGTGTTTCTGGGTTCAAATCTGCTGCAGAGCCAATCAAACGGAACTATGGAAAAACCGGAACAAGGTTATTAACAAGGTTACAAACACTATTTCTGAATGGCCTCATGTATAGTGTATAGCTCCGCAGTATCGAGAGATTTGATTCTCAAGCTGTCAATGATCGAGACAGTCTCACTACTTTGGCTCGTTCAGAAACTTACTTTGTGCTCTTTAGGTGCCTCTAAAAAATGATACAGTAATCGAAAAGCAACACGGCAGAAAACAATGTGTGATATGTCTTTTATTTTCCTGGGCCAGGTATTTTACAAAGGTCTCAGTCGTTCAGAAATAGTTTGTTTATAAGCTGGTCCACCTGGCCCTCATTGACAGCAATGCATTCCATCGAACTCCCAGCCCTCATTGACTGCAATGCATTCCATCGAACTCCCGGCTGCAGTTTGCCTTCCAGTGCGACAAATCTGCCAGCTGGAATTGCTGGATAGAGGAAATGATGTAGATGACCGTACCTTCTTTTATAAAATGCCATGAAAAGGAAATGGCCGGGTTGCCACCTTCTGGAAAGCCGGGGCTACATGTATGCACCGAGGCATTGGCTGATCTTTATAGCAACAATTATAAAAGGTGGAATGAAAGCTATTAAACTAATGCATTGCACAAACATTTGGCATCTGATACGTAATCGAATACGGTACAAACTTGGGCAGGGCGATATACGAATACCTCTGTCAATATTGTAATTTGTGACCAAATTGTCCGGATGACTACTGGTTCTTTCACAAAGTATTTACATGTTGAGTTTTTTGATAATCATCAGTAATTCCTACATAATCAGTAAGTAGATAAAGGCAAATAATAGAACCGCTAGAGCAGTAGTCGGGTAAGTTAAGAAAACTACATCACTACTGTAATGCAACATTTAAAACCAGGAAATGACAACACTTGATATACAATATAGTATTACAATATAAAAAACTCCAGACGATAACTAGTTGGTATCATATCATGATAGCAATAGAACATTGCTATATTGCTCAGCCCTAGTACAAACAATTAAATGATTCCTTTTGGAATTCTTTTATCATCTTTTTGATTGCAAACTTTCAAATAGTTTGTAATGATTGTTATCCTGGTGACACAGCTAAGCTTAAACTTTTCATAAGATAATCATTCTAATCTCTCCTTTCTCTATCATTTTGTTTTTGTCTTTCTTAAGAGAATCGGAATTGGAAGCTGTTGCCACCAAAGAACCTGAAGAGTCAAAACAGGTGAGTGTACCTCAGCAGCACACCTTTTGGAATGCATGGCCGTGAATGTGTTTGCGATAAGCCTAGTCAGGAGTCCGTGGGTGTGTGGCTGTGCACAGGAATGAGTGCCCTTCTGGTCTTTTCTCTTTGGCTAATGGAAGGGCCGTGTATACACTGAGCCAATGTGTGTACTACAGGCCATCAGGCCACCAAAGGTGTGTGTGTGTGTGTGTGTGTGTGTATGTGTGTCAGGGGGACACAGGAGGGGCAGCTGTTGCTTGTGTAAGCACATGCAGTTCCGTTTGAATTGAATTGGAGGGCCCGGGTCGGTCCAGACCCCCATGTGCTGAGTAAGCTTTGCTGTTTTAAAACGCTAAACGAGAAGCCAGCGACCCACTGTTTTGTGTGTTCAGAGAGGTGTTTGTGTAGCTCATTGTGGCCATGCAGTTGATCTAGATGCAGACACACAATAGTACTGTGCACCCCCCCCCCCCGCCAAACAAGTTCATTAACCCACTCCAAGGTCCCCATGAAATTCCTATTTTGAATTTGTTTGAAATGTTAGCAAATTTAACATGCCAACATAACTTTCTTATGCCCAACTGCTACCCAATTTAAGTCCTAAAAGTCATATTCTCTTTTCAGACCCCGCCCAAAAAAGAAAAACACCTACTCCCCCCCCCCCCCCCCCCCCAACACAACATATTGATATGTTACATACTCGTTTCCCTGACTGGTAATGGAGCTGAGGTTTTTCTTGGGAGAAGGGTTGGATTTTTTTTTTACGATGAAACTAGAAATGGACGCATTTGAATAAAATCTGTTTAATATGTATTTATCCTAGACACAACGTAATTCTGTGATTGTATGAGCCTCTAATAAAGAGAAATGACTACCGTAGTATGTAGTGCATTTCTTTTTACGTCGAAGCCATTTCACTTTCCATTCAAGCCACTTTTAACAGTGGATTCCCCTGAGCATTAATAAAAAACCTTTTCCTTGTAATAAAGAGTCAGGTTTCTGTTGAGTGAATATATATGAATTGAGTCATTGAATGCTCAGCAGTCTGACTCTACAACTACTTGGTCATAGAAATTAATCACATGTAGGACAGAAGACATCTTAAATTTTTGTTTTTCTTGTGAAAATAGCCGATCTACAAGCTTGCGTTGCATTGTGACGTGTTGTGAGATTGTAGATCTGTTTTTGCCTATGTTCATGATATGCCCACAATAGGGACACTAGGGTTCATGTGGTTAAATTATTTTACTCTACTCTCCCCGCCAGTTGTCTTTAGGTGGTTGTAGTGGTAGCATTGGAACTAAATGTGGTTCTCAAACCACTGCTTCCATGTTATCTCGACAGTTAAGCCTTCATGGCCAGTGATGTATTGTGTAGTAGCCTATATTCTGCCTTATGCATTCAGGTGCAACACTTGTGTTTTGGTATGTGATTACTTTGCTGATGATAATTAGTTTCTGTGCAGTGCTCGAAATGACTTAAGACAAGGAAAGCTATCAAATGGACAGAAAACTAAACATAAAAATGGACAGAAAACAAAAAGATGGGTAGCAAGACAAATGAAAACACACAAACTCATACCATACTGTACCAAAAGTTCCTGAGAACAGTGAATAAAAGTAAAAATAGCTCTTATTTATTGACTATTGTAGTTGCCACCCACACAAACTACAATCACTTTTGATGCAAAATGTAATGATGGCAACGGTAATCATTGTCTTTGATTTTTGTTGCCAATAAAACCTACCCAGGCTGCCACATTGTTTGGTAAGTGTGGCTAGCCCTGAAGTAGATGGTTGACCATTGCTCTTCTGTGCAATAAAGCAACACCTGAAGAATATCACAAGACAGGAACCACCCATAACCAGAAAGAGACCATGACCTATGGGCTCAGCAGGACACAGAGTATAAGACATTTAGGTAATGTATTATGTTTGTGCACAGTTTACATTATGTACTATTGCCTTGGATAACTAATGACAGATGGCATTGGGAAGTAGCCTAATGTAGGTATAATAAATAAGAGGAAAATGTGAAAAGTTGCTACGTGGTTTTAGTACTGGGACCCACATTTTACTTTGCCCAAGACGTCAGGTCCAAGAATCCTTCTGTTAAAGTTGCTCTTTATGACCATCATGTCAGGACATTTTGCAACCCACCTCAGGGTGTCAACAACACAATAACAGCTTGGATAATAATTACACTCAAAACATGAGTTCCGAGTCTAAATGGCACAATATTGAGTTAGCTAAGCTGTGCTGTAGAAGTGACCGACAGCGTTCAGACTGAATGTAATTTGTATTTTTAGGCACTGCTAAGTGTTTGCTGTCGGGCGACATTCGTTTTTATGTCGTTTTTGTGGCCAACCAGGCTGTCGTTCAGTAATCGAGTGGTGGCTTCCCCCAAATAGCTTCCAGCAGCACCACCACTGTGGGAACATGTAATGCAAAGTGATGCAAATGACATGAACGCAAATTAGCCATGCGACTACCCTGTGGCTTTTGTTCTTAGTGGACAGATGACCCTGTGTGTCTGAAGGTGTCCAATAGGTGTCATTACTGCTTTTTATAGCATCCATGGTGGATCGATATGGTGTCTGATATTCATTTGAAATTCTTAACTGGAGCTTTTTAATGGGGAAACATTACAGGTAGCGAGAGAACTTCTGTCACATTATTGGAATTTGGCACACTGGAATCCCAAGAAAGAGCTCTTTTAGATATTTTTTTAGGTATGTCTCCTGTGTTGGACAGTTCATCATCAGAGATGGCAGCGAACAACAATGTAGGAGAATTCAGATTAGGACTTAACTTTGCAAGCACACGGCATGAACTGCAATGTCCCCCTTGACACCAGGGAATCCATAGCTGATAAATAAAATGTTTGTTTCACATTGCTAACTGATCAGACTGCTGTTCTTCAGTCAGCTTCCATCATACTGAAAATCCTTGGTAAACTGCTTTTAAATCTAGTTTCTTCTTCCCCGCTAAAGCTCATTCTTGTTTCTTTAATACATAAAAAAAACGTAGTGAGTCAACAGCACACTCATGAAAAAAAGTCTTTGTTGTGTTTGTTATTGACTGTCAGAATTAAACAACTATTTTTGGAGCAAGGTTATTTCAGGAAAGAAATGTCTATTTAGGATTTGGATATGATTGGTTGCAGAGTGAAAATAGTACTTGTTTTAAAAACGTATTGGGAAATACACATGCATACATCCAAGGCATCTTGGTTATACGACGTTAGATGGGCAAATGTCATTACAATCTGTTGTCTACTCTTCAGAACTAGCCTGGTTCCAGACAAATCTGCCTTTGCAAAATTGCATTGCACTTTAGCCCTCGCCAGATTAGGTCTGGCCCCCCTCAATAGAGATTTCATTTCTCTCCCTCCGAAGTCGTGAGGGACCAATTAGGGCCCAGTATCCAAATGTGGGCGGGCTTATCACCTTATTTGGAGCAATGACGTACAATGCAGGAGACTCATTTTCAGTTTTTCACAACAAAGATGGACGCCGCCATAGCATCGGTAGTAAACGCGTTAGAACAGACAAACAAAAAATTGCTTTTGTTGGAAAGAAAGATGTGTTAAGAATAGTTTCATCTGGTTACCAGACTAAATACGAGTGGAGCTAGCATTCCTTGTTTACTATTTCAGCACCGGCGCTTGTGTGTGACGTAGCAGGAAGCACTGCTCTGATTGGTTTTAGGTCTAACCAATAGAGTCCGTTTGGATCTGTTTGTAACCGCCCCTTGGAAAAAAATCTATCGCTGAGAGGGACCAGACTAATATCCACGCAGTGTGTCATGTGATATTGTCTGGCCACGTGAGGCTACTTCAGAACAGATGAAGAAACTACCATATATGCCCTTTTGCCGTATAGCTGATCTGCTATACCAGCCACTTCAGTAGGTAACCAACAACCTGACCATTCTGTGGTTGTATTGTAATTTTAAATTTCAGCTTGCTGGCCACACTGTGAAACAGGTGGGTAATGGTCAATGTTGGGGTTTACCACACACTGGCTGGTGGATAAGAAGTTGGTATCCTTTCGTGTCTCAGACAAAAAGAACCATATCTATGTTATGCGAGTTGGGGTAAGACAGGGCTTAAGTCTACAACAGGAATTGCCACAGATGACATTATTGGGCTGGAAAAGCACACCTGTGATATTTATAGTGTGTGACCTCACCTTTAAGGCCCCTACACACCAAACTGACTTGTCTGGACTACTACAGCCTAACATTGGGAGATCAGTCAAGCCGGGTGTTTAAGTGTTAAAAAGTGACTGTGTGAACACACCACACATTTGAAAAATGTGCTGCTATTTATCCCAAAGATTTTGTACAAAGTGAATGCAAAACATTGAAATACTGCTGGCATTTGTTTAAAAATGTATCCCAAGCTAACTTTTCCTTTTGTGGATTTGTTACTATTTCTGACAGAAAATGCACAACTATGGTTTTGTAAGATAGTTTTCTCTAACTTGCAATGTAACACAGCTCTGTTTACACATTTCTTTATTCCCATTTAATTGTACATACAGTACATGCACGTTTTATTTCAACTGTTTTGTTCCACTTTTGATTCAGCACTGTAAACGTATGTTTTCTCATGCCAATAAAGCCCCATTGAATTGGTAAGCTGATGGTTTTGTCGTGGGCCTGCGTATGAGCTTGTAGATCTGTTTTTTCCTATGTTCATGATATGCCCACAATAGGGACACTAGGGATCATGTGGTTTATTTCTTATACTCTCCCCACCAGTAGTTGTAGTGGTAGCATTGGGACTAAATGTGGTTCTCAAACCACTGCTTCCATATTATCTCGACAGTTGAACATGGTAAGCCTCATGGGCAGTGATGTCTATTGTCTAGTAGCCTGTATTCTGCCTTATGCATTCAGGTGCAACACTTGTGTTTTGGTATGTGATTACTTTGCTGATTTAGTTTCTGTGCTGTGCTCGAAAAGACTTAAATCAAGGAAAACTACCAAATTAACAGAAAAAAAAAAAAACATAAAAATGGACAGAAAACAAAAAGAAAGGTAGCAAGGCAAATGGAAACGCACGTTGCTAAACTCATAACCATACTGTACCAAAAGTTCCAGAGAACAGCGAATAAAAGTAAAATGGTGCTATTTATTGACTATTATAGTTGCCATGCCACCCACACAAACTACAATCACTTTTGATGCAAAATGTAATGATGGCAACGGTAATCGTTGTCTTTGATTTTTGTGGCCAATAAGACCTACCCAGTCTGCCACATTGTTTGGTAAGTGGGGCTAGCCCTGAAGTAGATGGTTGACCATTGCTCTTCTTTGCAATAAAGCAACACCTGCAGAATATCACAAGACAGGAACCACCCATAACCAGAAAAAGAGACCATGACCTTTATGGGCTCAGCTAGCTAGTTTTCTCCAAGTTGCAATGTAAACACAGCTCCGTTTACACATTTCTTTATTCCCATTTAATTGTACATGTATAGACGTTTTGTTCCACTTTTGCCGTAGTAGCAATGTAAACGTATGTTTTCTCATGCCAATAAAGCCTCATTGAATTGGTAAGCTGATGGTGCTGTTGTGGGCCTGTGTGAGAGGAAATGAAAGGAAATGATGCAGGAGGTTGCAGTAGTTTAGGAATCTAAAATTGAGAATATGGTATTGGCCCTTTTGAGTTGTTGAACGCACCTGCAGTCTGCAGGGTTTTACAAGTGTATTGTTCGTCTGCAACATTGACATTAAACATGACATTCATGCCGTGCGTCTGTCTGATATTCAGTCTTTCTCTGCTCTAGTTGACTTCTGCCCCCCCCCCCCCCCCTCCTCCCCAGTCAGCTGTATTCGAAGGAGGAGAGGCAATTGTAGTTCTGTGCATAAGCAGATGCGGTGTGTGTGAGAGACACTCCAGGAGGGCCCCCACCAGCCTGTGTTGTTGAACATAGAGCCATCTGCTGAAGCACTTGATGGTCGAAAAGGAGCAGAGCCCTTGGGGGAAGGGTGGCCAGGGAACTGATGGGTGGGGTGGTGGAAGGGGGCAGCAAGGAGCTCGAGTAGGATGTGGGAGGCGGTTGTTTGTTGGAGTGGGGGTGGGCTGAAGGTGGCGGAGACTGAGAGCGAGACAGGAAGGAGTGTGTGAGCGTTGGAGGACCATGGCAGTGGTCTGGTCTCCCATTGGAATGGTTGAGAGTGACATTGGGGGTGATGGGAGCACTGGAGCATGAAAGGATAGAGTAATCGGTGTGGGGGACACAAAGGAGGAAAATAAGGCTTTGTAGATTAGGTATACATATACACTTTAATTTGGGTAGAGGGTCAATTTAAATGTCTTTGTAATAGAGCTGGGCAATATAAATTCTCCATACATTGTGAATATATTTTAATGAACAATTTAAGCAGTTGTAGACTAAATACTTTAATTTCATTATCTTGTAGGTGAAAAGTAATTCACCAAAACGGTCTCCTGTCTAACTCCATTATTGTTTTTGTTTTGTTTTTTTGGCATTTTTATATGAAAATGTTTAATGCTTTATTCAGATGCAGTGGTGTGTCCAGGGGGTGGCCTGTAATCGAGATGCCAGCCCTGATTACACACTTTGTGCATTCGGAAATACGCAAAGGGAGCGCTGGAATGCAGTAATACTATTTTAGTAAATTAAACTATCTAAAAACACAGAGGTACATTGTTAAATTGTCTAATGGTGCTTGCACACTGCATGATTATGGTCTTATATGATCATTATAAAGTATCTCATACTGTACATGTCATGATACATTGATGATACAAATTATCCACCTGGTCAGACTGAGTTGAATTGAGTCTACTTGTCACATTGTGCGACGAAACTACGACCTATATCAGCTGAAGTATGCCGGGGCCATGTTTTACCTCAAACAAAAGGAAAGGAATTTGGACCAGGTCTTGACTTGGCAGAAGAGGACGACACAGGTTGGCAATTCTCCAAAGGGAGCTAAACGTGGCCAACCATGCATGATGAAACTATTCACATCGACTAACTGGCAGATAGTGATGGATGCCATGTTACATGCTTTAACACATAACACATACATAACACATGTAACATGTCAAATTGCCACACCGCCAGAACTCCATCTTAATTTACCATTGAGTGGTCTCGGCTTGTAGACAGCCGTCCTTACGACCCCAAGATGCTTATGATGAACGATTTTTACTAATTCTTAACTGGAGCTAAGATTTTACATACCGTCTTTTTGTCTGGGATGACACTAAGACTGCCGTTAACATACATTGTGTGGTCACCTTAATGCCTCGTACACATTATACAACTTTTAGTCAGAGCGCATGTCAAATCTAAGTGACAGTTTCTCAGTCGGTCTTGTCAAACAAGTCTAGTAAACACTGCAACTGAGTCAGTAGCGGTGTCACACTAAATGACTGATAGCCACAGCACAGTGATTTGCCTATATTGCACTGTGATTTTCCTAGAATATGAAGTGTAGTCTACATGTTATAAGGAAGGAAAATGCCAATATTCATTTGTACTGATATCAAGAGTTTGGTCAAAATATGTTAATTACAAGTGCTATCCTGTTAATAATGCTTTTAATCTGGGAATTGAAGCTTGTTCTTTACCAACACAAGTCGCTCTAGTTAAGCATGTCGGCTGAGTTTTGAAAACGTTTAACTGTAATTGGGACCAGAAATGTTTAAATCTGCCTCAAATGTTATTCAACTCATTTTCTGTCTATTATGTTTTCTATTCACATTTTCCCTTATTCCCAAAGTTTAGCGTGGCCCGTTATATGATCTCAGCTTTCTGTGGTTCCATAATCCTGTGTTTGTAACTTGTGGCTAGGCGCCCTGCAAGCTCAATTAAATAGTGAGCAGATAATCATAATATCCTGGGTTCCAGACAGTACGCCTTGCGTGTCACTGTCATCTACCACTCTTAAATTCTTTGTCCTTTCTGCACAGTACAATAAAACATAATGCCTTAAATTGTTTGCTCTGCAGTGCCATCCCGTCTAAACTTATCAAAAATAATCTAGATCATTCTTTGTCCTGTTGTGTCACTAAAGCACATTTGTGCCTCGGCTTATTGCATTTATTAATCACGTTGAAAGCAAGGCTCTGAATGGCAAGGGCAGTTAACACGGTAAACTGCTTCATTTGAAACATTACATTATCAAAAAGCAGGGCTCTAGAGTGTTACCAAAATGGTCAAATCTGGTTCTATGGTGTGTATGTGGTAGAGGTGATGGGTCTTTTTTTTTCTTTTCCGACATTTAACCCATTAAGACCTGAAACTGTGTCATGTCATTTTAGATTTGAGCTAAAAAGCATTCTTTTACACTTTTGGCTATTCAAAAATAGCAGATATACAAGCTCATAGCGCGGTGCCGCGCTACGAGCTTGTAGATCTGCTATTTTTGAAAAATCGTGAAAATGTGTGCAAATCTTTATATATATATATATATATATATATATATATATATATATATATATATATATATATATATATATATATATATATATATATATATATATATATAATTTTTTTTTTTTTTTTTTTTACAGCGAACATTTTTAACTCAAATCTTTGCTTCTGGGGGTCCCTGGAACAAAATATTTTGAGATGGGGGTCCACGGCCAAATACATATCATTTTGGGGGTCCTTGACATGAAAAATTGAGCACCACTGATATAGAAACATACGTTTTTCAGAATACTGTTGAGATTTAGGAGACATGTAGAATCGGCTTCAGGTCTCAATGGGTTAACAGCCAAAGCCATAGAACAAAATACGTGTAGCTCTTAACAGTGGTTCTCAATAGATATCACATTGGGACCGGGTGTTGAGTTCACCATGAAATCAGGACTTGGCAAATTAAATAAACCCATTTCCTTTGATTAAAGTTTTTCCACCGCCTTGTCAAAACATCTCACAAGCTACTTGAGGGTTATGACTTTCTTCCCAATGGGTGAGAAACATTGTTTCTGTTGGACACTGTCTAAGAGATGTTGCACTTTAACAAAATGCAAGGTCATAATCAGCGCCATGAACATTTGTCAGCCAACAGGGCAAGTAGTCAAGGAATTCGAGTGCTAAGAAAACCGGTATGTGTTACAAAGAAATTAGTATACAGTTTATCAAAACTAACATCAGTAAATGCTTACTTGGCATGTGTCAACAAGTAAGCAACATTCCCAGCATCTATTCTAAGTAACATAACTAGCATTTATTCTAAACAACTGGCATCTATTCTAAATAACATAAGCATCTGTATACATTGTCAGTTGAAAAGATGATGGTTTTAGATGTTGGCCAGTGTCTAAGATGGGGTTTTCTGTCATGTGAATGTGATGGACAGCAGGTTTCTAAATCAGAGACGGCATGCAAGAGGGAAGTGAGGTTAATGTCGGGTAATCTCTAAGGAGAAAGGAGCATAGTGTGAACTGGTGAGTGTGTCTATGACCTAATGAGAGCGAGGACAGTACAGTAGTGGAGAGAAGGGGGGTGTAAGAGTGTGAGGGACTGAATGGGAGATGGGGCAGGCAGGAGGACCGAGGGAGGAGGGAGTGGGATGTGAGAACAGTGGAATGAACGGGGTTGGGGAATGGAGAGAAAGGGAGAGAGATGATGTAATGTGAGGATGGCAAAGTGTGATAAATGAGTCTCAGAATGGGAGAATTGTCAGAGCAGGAATATAGGCTGCTTGTTTGTGTGTGTGTGTTTGAGGCTGTGTGTCTCTTTGTACCATGCACATACCACTTGATTTGTATGGTGCGTGCAAGAACACAACAGTCAGTTGACCCATGGTGGGTTGGATAGGAGATTGAGCGTGCACGTATGCGACTCACAGAGGTGTCTCTCTAGCTTGTTTTCTTTCAGTGTTCCCCTTGCTCTCTTCCTCCTGTTTCACACACTCTTTTCTATATGCGTGTCTCTTTATAGCTAGTTAACGAAGGCCACTGCTGTAATCCCATTATCAGATTAGACTGGAGGCAGTAGGCAACAGTGGCTTTCTCCTGCAGGATAATTGGTGTCCCCGCTGGGATCGACAGAGTTGGCCACACTAACACTCTCCAGGGGAGATGTTGCACTGTTATAAGAAACCCACATTACAGAGACTAATGGGGGAAAACATATTTCTTACCATGTACTGAACTGTAAAATGCTGCACAGCTGATGGAAGTCGAGCCCTTTTAGCATTCATAGTGATTAGCACTTGCAATAATACTTTGTATAATTCTCGCTAACACCTGATCACCTGGCTCTGGCGACTGAATATCCCCCGCGCGATCAATTAAGGTCTAGCTATCAAGACAGATGGTGAGACCCCTGCTCGTATTCTTATTAACAGCGTAGCATACTTTTCACATTTGACATTCTTAAGCTGATAGTGCTCAGAGAAATCGTGAGAAAAAGCTGCAGAAATTGTGTTGCGTATGTGTTTGCTGTAGATGGTGAATGTGCACTCGTGCCTGCAGAAGTACGCAAGTGTGTTCCCAAATGTGTCAGTTTCTCAGACTTCATCTGAATTCATCTCATACCAGTAAAGCAGCAGTCATTATTGGGCTACATATATGTGATGTAGACAGGTTTCTTTTCCTCCCCCTGTGGTGTGAAACGGGATGGCACGCAGCGCCAGGTTCCTTGTTGGGAATTGAACCAGGGGTGTTGCGTTATATGTGGTTAAGTGTTTTCCCTGTCTGGCTCACCAAGGCAAGCCTTGTTGTTCAATCGTATTACTGTAAGGTGCTCACTGGTATCCCATGCTGAAACGCTGTCTGTCTCTACAGGGAACCCACCCACAGAGGGAAGAACAGTGGATGGAAGAGAGAGAGAGACAGAGAGAGTGACGAGGAAGGAGGAAAAGAACACAGAAGACTGGACAACAGGTGAGAGGATGGACACCATCTGTTTTTATCATGAACCTTTGTGCATCTGAACCACAAGGAGTAGTTTAGAAAAAACAGCTTACGTAAACCATATTTGAACTCCAAGGCCAGGCCTTTTTTGTGTTATCCTTTTAGCCTTAATGTCTTGTCTGTACCTTGTGCTAGTTTATAATTTGTATCAGAAAATAGCTTGCATTTCAGTCATTTGCACAGAAATTTAATGAACCAACAAGATACTTCCTGCCATCTGCTTATTGTCACTTTTTTGTATAGTTTGTTAAACTATACACAGTCCATTCTTTTTCTTCCACTCCTTTTTACAGCTGTCCGTTTGTATGTTGGCAATGTGCGACAGAGGAGTTCACTACCTCCCTATTTCACTGTCATCAGTTCTTCTCTGATCAGTCGGCAGGACCCGCTCAGTCTATCCTTGTTGATCAGTCTAGTGTTTTTCATCGATTGACAACTCTTCCTTTATCAGGGAGTCCTGCGTTTCCTCCCTATATCAGCAGTCGCAGCTATTTGTAGTACACAAAACCTCCATTAGACCTAACCCAGAATCATCTGTCTACGTGGAGGCTTGCTGTTGAACTTTGCAGAAGCCTCTGATAACCCCCAAAGCATTTTTTTTTGAACGCTCGCTAGATAATGTTACCTAGCAACACATCTTCCATATAAGCAGTGTTTGGTCTAATATTGCTAAGCAACGACATTTCGTTTCCAGGAAGTCAATATTGAGTCACCACCAGTGGCTCAAAACGGATCTACATTCCTCGATGCCACAGATATTAGTCTTTGTTTTTGGTTATGTGGCTGGATCATAGCTAATGGACACTGGTCTAGTGCATTGGTTCTCAAAGTGGGGTCCGGGGACCCCCAGGGGTCCTTGAGGGAGTTCCAGGGGGTCCCCAGCTAAATGATAGATTAGACACCAAATGGACCCTTATGGATCTGTAACTCTGAGAGTGTACAAATGGAACCAAATGGACCCTAACGAGTCCATTTGGTTCCATTTGTACACTCTCAGAGTTAAATTAACATTAATTTTACAATATAAATTGCGGTCCAAGTGATAGAAATGCCATTAAAGGTCCTTGACATGAAAAAGTGTGAGAACCACTGGTCTAGTGTCAACAAAACATACAGGGAGTATGTTGAGTTGATATGTCTGTTGTTTATGCCATCTTGGTCACATCCCTAATGGGAAGATGGCAAATTGTGATGAACAAACAACCCCAAAATAGAAGATTTGCCAGAGCAGGGGCAGCTGCTTACTTACACTGGTTAATTTATTAGGTGTGTGTGGTCGTGCTTTGAATCGATAGCGTCCGTGTTCTTTGCTGTGTGACGTGGGCATGTTTTTCCATGTGAATCCTCCACTGCAGTTTCCACTCCTGTCCTGCTGTTCTAAACCCTACTACTGTTACTCTTTCAACTGAGAGAACTACTCTCTGTCCTGCTCTCTGAACTCTTGACTCTCTCTCTTTCCTTTTCTGTGTCTCTGTATTCCCTCTTGTCTGTCCTCTGACTCTCTGACTCTCTTGTTTGTCTTGTTTGCATCAGGAAACATTATATCCTTATTTGTATCCACTACTGCTTCTGCCTCTATCTTGTGCTGCTGCTGTGTGGACACTTGGCTTGATAGGCTGTCTCTTATCTTTCTGACCTTGGCTTCTCTTCCAGCTAGCCTTGGCCGTGTGTATGTACATGTGTGAACACATCAGTGTTGATTTAACTCTGAAAATGGATCTGTGTAAAAAATGGCCTGTAAGGTTTAGGACCAGTAATAATGTTGCTGTTGCTATGATTGTAAGTTTAGTGACAGAGCTCTCATTGGACAAGGATACGCGTATACTCGTTGGTTTGAGCCTTACACGTGATTAGCGGTGCAACAGTTATGTATCAAAATACTTGATTTTATTGCTTTATCGCTGATAGAAATGAAATGACTTGATTTAAATGTAGCTATTTTTGCACAACACCATTGTATAAGGAATTATAAAATGGGGCTTAATTGATAATGGACAAAAGAATGTGTGTGTATGTATATGTATATGTATATGTACATATATATATGTGTGTGTGTGTGCTTCAAGATTATTTAATAAAACAAAAAATAAAGCGATTCCTTGTTAAGAAAATAATTGATAGTTGGCCTGTCAGCCTACCTCACCCCCATCAATCTAGGTACTGAACAAAACTTAAATCATATTTAGATTTATAGAAGGATGAAGACTGATGATCCTCATAAATCCATGAGGTCTGAAATTCAAATTATGTTTATTGATTGAAATTCTATAACATAAAACAAAATATTACAGATATATAAATACTATAATTGTGCAACCTTACCTGGAAGCATCATATTGTTGGAAATTGTCAAAAGGATAAAAACAAGAAAGCCCACAAGCTTATTTCCAATTGTGGTGCTTTAATGTCATTGCTGGCTTAGGTTTGGCATTTTTCATTTTTAAAGTTGTCTTTTTGTTTGTTTTGTGGACCCCTTTAGGCCCCTTCTGACATGATGTGACCCTGAACCACATGGGCTTATCTGCACACACACACACTCCCTCACACACACAAGTTTGGTCTCCCTTGCATCTGTAATCAGATGAACATTCGCGTACACACAACTTGGGACAGAGTGTGGGTCTCTACGTCGTAACCTCTTCACACACCACTGCTGCCTCCCTTCTCTTCTCCTCCGCAAAACCATCACCCAAAATGATCAAACACATATTGTTTTTCAATGCGTTTCAAATCGGCTTCACTCCATGTTTTGACTTGAGACATTTTGACCTCTCCTGGGATTCTTCTAAAAGACGAGCATTCCCTCTGTTAAACTGAATGGAAGGAGGAATACGGTGAGAAGTAAGGAATATCTATGTGAGAGGAAAAGGTGTAGACACTGGTCATGTCTGAACTTCTCTTTTTTTATTGTGTCCACGCGTGCGCTCCTAAACAAACCCTAGCATTGTGTTTTGCTGATGTCATCATGCCTGGGCAGGCCCAAAGGAATTTAAAGAGTTAGTTAAGTGAGGTTTGGTAACAGAGTTACCTTCCCCCCCTCTCCCCCCATCTGCCTTGTTTGTGACCCGGAAGCGGACAAGTGATATATATAATTTTTTTTTCCAGAAAATGTTCAGATTGGGATGCACATTTTATATCCAATCAGGAGAACTCGTACAGGCTTCAGGATAAACAAGTGAAATTGGAAGTGATGAGCAGACAAAACTGTAACGGGGGCACTAAAATTTAAACTGATAAATGGGTACTCTCTCCTGATTGGATGAAATTGGCAACCCACCAGAAAATGCATTTTCTCTTTAAAGAGCTGGAAAGACGGGAAGACCCCTTTTTTTTTATTCAACAAACACTATAGCAATGATTACTATCCATCTGAATATAGAGTTTTAACTTTTTCACTTACAACATCACGTACACTTACCTTCAGTGACTATTCCCACAATAGATTAATGTTACCAGTACAGTACCGGTACGTAATAATCATGAGTGTCTATAAGCAAGTTGCGACTAGGAATTTGGTCATGATAAAATATGACTATGGAATGAACAGAAACAATAAATATCCATCTGCAGGTTGGCAGACCGGCTAATTTCACTTTAATCTAGCAGAAAGTTGATTTAAGGCTTTGCTCCGTTGGCGTCTCACTCGCACTCTTTTTTTAGATCGACTGATTGGCTTGGCTGGCCAACTGGGCTGTTTTGACTGGGTTGGTTAGCTGAGTGACTGGGCTGACTGGATGGATATTCTTAACTTTACATTCATAATCATTGCATGCCTGCTGTGTTCATTCATCAGTATGTTATTCAGGGGCTTCACATCACAGAACTGGCCCCACCCTCTTTCTCGTTGTAAGGATCTGACAGGGTTGAGGAAAAGTACTCTGGTTCTGAAAATTTAAAATATTTCGGCTCACGGCAAAACATCACTGTGATTTGAAATGGTTTCTCAGTAGTTGCATAGCAACTGGAGTGGGCCATGACCCTCACCTCCCACCGGCATCTAACTCGAGTAACTGGGGAAAGAAAACAGGCACCCCAATGGACACATGCAGTGTAATCAGAATTGTTGGGATGGCCAAGCATTAAAGCAGAGAACATCATGGATGCCATTTTAACATCTTGAACTTTGGACTGTGCAGGGACTAGTGATGTCATATTAATCTGGCTAAATACTGGCTTAAAACACTTCTCACTTGACACATTTAGAAACACCATAACACAGAAGATTTAACCCTGTTCATGATTATTTTAAAGCTGGGCTTTCGTAATCATATCCAACTGCTTAGAAGTCAACTGTATGACTAGAAGTCTGACTATATAACAAATCATCTAACCCTAGTAACTGTCTGCTGCAAAGTAGGTCACCAGTCAAGATTTTTGGAATGCTCAACATGGTGGGAAGTTTGAAGAAACCAACCCCATTCTATTCTAGTGTCAGATGATCTCATGGTTTTTGTTTTCCTGCTGACAATGATTTTATTACTTAACATGTACAACAATAGCCCTTTTCTTTGGGTGATGTGGAGGATTGGTGGTTAGTGATGATCACCCACAATGAGAAGATTGGGATTTAGGTCTTTTGTAGGTCACAAATACAAATGGTTTACACACACATGCACACACACGCAGAGTCTGCCACCTCCGTACAGCTGAATGTTGGTGCCACCTGCCACCTGTGTTCTACTCCTCTCCAGGTGACTTTACATAACCACAGGAGAAAAATAACTAAACCATCCCCCTCTCTTTAGTTGCTTGCTTCAATAAAGGTGCTTGCATACAACAAGCAGCAATATCTCTGCTGTGCTGACAGTTTCTTTTTCCCCTTGTGGAGAGAGGTGACCACCTCTTCGCAGTGCTACCTTTTGAAATGGCACATTTCGATTCCGCTGGCCTCAAAGTCCAATTTGGTTGGACTTTGATCGAAAGTTGACGCTGACCTTTCTTAACTTGCCATAGTTGCAGCTTATGAGATATTACAGTTGATTTTTAAAAAGTGAAACATGAAAATGTTCTTTAGCTGGTGGTTTTGTTTTTAATACCCCACACCACAGTCCTGTTACCGTGGTTATGACAGGGGTGGGGATGATGTATCAACTAGACTGCATCATACTTGGTGCTGACCATGGCGCTAAATGCTTGTCATGTGTAAGCATGTAAACACTTGTATGATGGAGACCGTAAAGATGTTGGTACATTAAAATGATCTACTATAAAATGCTTAGCCAGAAACCCTTTTTCTTAGTTTGTTCCTTCACCACTTAAACGCTCCACTTAAACGCTCCATCTTCAAAAATGCCAAGGGTTAGGGTAAGCCAAGGAGATGTGACCTTGTAGATCTGCTATTGCTATTTTTGAAAATGTTTGCACATAGTGACATACCCAAAATAGGGACGCCAAGTTGAATAAGGCCAGTTCAGATCAAAGATTCATGATGAGACTAAACTGTTTTGGAAATCAAAAGAGATCACTCCACATGAAAAATGGCTTGAATCTTAGACTGAGCCGTCATGGAAACATATTGCTTTGATGTGTAACATGTCGTCTGGTTTCAAATTATAGATCTAAAATGGCAGTTTAGAAATGTTTACACTGTACCCCTTTTGATTCTTCAAGGAGTTGCCTGTTTCATCTAGTCTTCATCACAATCACAAATCTTTGATCTGTGCTGACCTTTAGTCATTCGGTTCCTTAGGGCTTTGTTCAGATTGCGGTCAAATCCGGTTAGTTTCTCAAATGCAATCTTTAACACTGACTGTCTAGTGTCCACACTGTTGTTTATAAGTGATCAGATCCTATTCATGCATTCAGACATCATTGACATATCTGCATTGGTTGCCGTCTTAATGATATAACGACATAGGTGTGATTAATGCATGTTAAAATGTGTCGTACAAGTGTCACTTGCCAAAAAAAAGCAGATCTACAAGCTCACAAATGCTGAGCCACAGATCTACAAGCTCACAAATGCTGAGCCGCGTTGTCACATCTTTAGAAGTAAAATGTGTGCTTGGGTGACGCAGTGGTAAATGACCTGCCCACGGGCGCGGAGGGTGCGGGTTCGATTCCATCGATTGCATCTGGCTTTGTCATCTACACGAACACTAAATTGCCTCGTGATCGGGGAGCAAAGCCGTGCAAGGTGGCCATATTCATCACTGCACGTACTCCTACAGGCTGGGGGGCATCTGTCAGCAGGGCGTGTGGGGCGGGAGGATCAGGACGAAGGCTGGAGTCTTGGTCCTCCCTGTGGTGGCTCCTCGCTGGCAGATAGGTAGGATACAACAGCAGTGACAACACACAAATGTATGTGGAGGAATTAATAGAACTAAATTGGGGAGAAAAAGGGGTAAAAAGCAAAAAATAAGTAAGATATGAATGACATTTCAAACCACCTAGGAATGTGGTTCAAATCTGATTGGCAAAATCAGTTTCTTTTGATGTTAAAGGGCAAGACCACTTTAGTAGTGGTTTGGGTTGTGTAGTTACCTTGCCATGATGTAACTCCAAAGGTGGACAAGAAATCAAAAATAATTGCTCCACCTATTAGAAATTGATGATTCAAAATATACTCCTCATTGACTTACATTGTACAATGAAACGGCTCTCAAAGTCACTCTTTTAGCACATAAACAAACACAAACAAAGCTGATTCAGACAATATAGAACATCACATCGCCAAACCCAAAATGTCAACTTCCTGATCCGGATCTGCGGATCCAGTCTGGGTTTTCTTCCTAATAAAAATAGTGAAATCAACAGGAAGTTAACATTTTTATTAAAAAAACAAACCGTACTGGGTTTGGTGATGCTCTATATTGTCTGAATCAATTTTGTTTACGTTCGTTTACATGCTAAAAGAGTGACTTTGAGAGCTGTTTCACTGTATAATGTAAGTCAATGAGGAGCATATTTAGAATGATCAATTTCTAATCAATGGAGCAATTCTTTTTTTCTTGTCCACTTGGAGTTCTATCATGGCAAGGTAACTACACAACCCAAAACTCTACGAAAGTGGTCTTGCCCTTTAAAACAATCAAGAAATTGGTTTTGGGATGCCAGTCTGAAGTGTCATAGACTTAGTTTTCCGGCCATTCTGAAGAGGAACACAGTGTGCTGGATTCCTGTGCTGCTGATTTCAGGAAGATGACCTTTCTCTGTGTACAAGTTAGAAACTGCTGCTGCATTCCTCTCAAATCAACCTGGATGACAGACAAGACAGCCGCTCTCTACTCTTCTCTCCCCCCTTAAGTTCCATTTCTCTCTCTCCGAATCTCTCTGTCTGTCACTCTCTCTCTCTGAGTGAGTCTCTCTCTCTGCTGTCCCTATATTCCCTCTGTAAGTTGATACCAGTAGTCAGGCTGCAGCCAGCTCCAGAGGCCCTCATGAAAGGCACTCTGAGAGGAAGAGAGAGAGAGTGTGTGTGTGTGTGTGTGTGTGTGTGTGTGTTTGGGGGGGTGGGGATGGTAGAGAGAACGTCAGGAGGGAAAAAGAACAGTTTGTACTCTGTTCCGATTATCATGAACATGGTAACACACACACACACACACACACACACACACACACACACACACACACACACACACACACACACACACACACACACACACACACACACACACACCTCTGAGCCATAGGCCTGCTGTCCAGGAGTGGTGTTGTGTGGCTGGTAGATGTTTGTTGTTGTTTTTCTTCGTTCGGTGCACCATTTATCCCCATAACGATGCATCCTTTTCTTTCCTCACATAATCCCCTCGGAATTATAAAGATATCATATAATAATACATTACCGTTACATAGAAGGAAGCTATTCATGGTGTTTTGCATTATTGAACATTTACAATATGAAAGAAAATGAACGTTGACAAAAGTATGAGCAGCTGCATGCATGCGTGACACTCATTCACAACATAAACATAATGTTTGCATAGTCTGTTTTTCATACATGGAGTGTAACTCAAAGCGCTGGACTGTATTTCATTTCGTGGCTTGGTTCCTCTTGTTCCCACTCCGTTCTTTGAGCGTCGTGTTCTGGAAAAGAACTCTTGGCCCATCCGACTCTGAATTTCCTCCCTTATTATGACATC
This sequence comes from Gymnoscopelus microlampas, assembly GCF_963454915.1. Classification (NCBI taxonomy): domain Eukaryota; kingdom Metazoa; phylum Chordata; class Actinopteri; order Myctophiformes; family Myctophidae; genus Gymnoscopelus; species Gymnoscopelus microlampas. The sequence goes on from NC_139948.1 coordinate 23,846,359, forward strand.
ATTGTCTTGACTGCCTTTTGATTGGTTCCAGAGGTTTGATAAATGGTTACAGCCAGCCTCTGTGTGTCTGGGCTTACAGGCTGGCTGGATGCCCAGTTTTCATTGTCTAGCTAACATAGCTGCTAGCCAGCTAGTGTTGGAATCTGGCTCCAGTTAAAGATGGCGTGTCTGTGTCCTTTTTTGTGTCAGTATGTGAAGTAGCTGGCTAGAACATTGCTGAAGCGTCGAGCATAGCAGGCCAGTTAGCACATAGCCTAACTAATAGAGATGTTCTTGATAGCTCAGACAGAAATGTTCATCTCTGTGTTAGTTGAACAGTGAAATTGTATTTTAATAATATACTAGAGCTGTTGGATACATGTTACACGGGAGCCTGCCATGTGTATTATAATGCATACAAGACATGTTTTCTCTGTATGCAACATGCACACATACTGCACGTGCATACTATGAAGCACTTGTTGATCTTTGTTACCACAGAGGATTGTGTGTGTGTTGTGTTATGGGGCTAGCTAGCGAGCTGCTATTTGAACTGAGGGATTTATAAATAGACGTGTGTTCTTTGCTGCAGGCACTCAGAGGCTAACGCTGCTGACTAACCTGCTCTCAGAAAGGGCAACATGCACGCACACACACACATTCAGGGAGAATAACCCTCTCACTGTCACACACTTTCACTGACTATTGTGTATCTCTCTGACTACAGTCTTCTCCTTTTCATTCTCTTGCTCAGTCTCTACCTCTCTCTGCCTCTGCCCCCCCTTCCTTTCTCAGTTAAGAGGTTTTGGTTGCCATGGTGCTGCCAGCTGAAAGCCTATTGTACAGCTAATCTGGACTCTTAACACACACACACACACACACACACACACACACACACACACACACACACACACACACACACACACACACACACACACACACACACACACACGTCTACCTCAAGGAGGACAGAAGGGGAACTATGTTAGGCTGGTCTTTCCTTTTCTCAGACGGTCTGTGTTCTAATCGAATGTAGTCCAACACACGCCTCCCTCAAGAAGGGGTTGCCGGGAGGTATGACCCATCTCTCTTTTTCTTCTGTTCATATCTTTGCCTCTTCTCTGTAGGCAAAATGAAAAAGCAGAGAAGGAAGCACAGGATTGTTTCTCTGTACACCTGTGGCTCTGTTATGTCTTTGAATGACACGCATACACACAGACTGGGTGTGGAATTACCATTACTAGTGCAGTGCCCGTTTGGGGTGTGGCCGCCATTCAGAATGTGTCCATTTTGAGCGGACTGGTTCTGAAGAACCTCTCATCCAATCGACTTCAGTCAGCACAGCACATCCTTGGGTCCTCAGCAATACACCCACCATGTGCGAGAGATACAATAGGACCAAATGAGAGATTCCTTGAATTTATAGATCGATGGGTTGCTGTGTGTTATGACATAGTGACCCTAGGTGATGTACCGTGTAGAGAGGCAGACAGGATGAGACGCCTCACTTGACTCTGTCTCAGAGGTTTGATGTATAATTAATTTCAAAAGGCTGCCACGTCCTTATCGGAGAGTATTATCTGTTTCGCCGCTGTCAGTGACCGATGTTTGATGGGTTCATTTGTCCGTAACGAACTCTGAAGCTGTTCATAATGCATGTGCTGATCGTTTAGCTAACCAGGCTATTTTTCCACTCTTTTTTTTTTCTTCTTCTGTTCCTCCTCTCTCTCCTCACTCTTTTTCTCTCTCCTTTCTCTGTATGCAGTGCCAGAGCATATCAAGGCAAAGTCCTGAAACTAAACCACGCCCGCCTCTCCCCTGCGTGCACACACCACACACATACATTCTTCAGCACGTCCTCAGCGATGCCAAGGGGGCCCGCTCAGCCTGCCACCCGCTCTGACAAGCCCCGCCCCTCCACCTCTGATCCCTGAGGCTGTGACCTCTGAGCCGAGACCTTTGACCCGCTCCACGTCGCCCTGGGAACCAGAGGTCCGGTGTCCTCCACGCAGCCAGGGGGCGCCCTCACGCCCGGCCAGGAGCCGCAGACGCATTCTGCAATCACAGGTAAACACACAACCAAACTATGCCCTTTCTAAAGCAGGGGGATGTGAGATCGGAGACTTATCATCATATTTCTGGACCAAACATTGATACACTTATGTTGTCACATTTTCTCTAAACGTCCTTACTAAACCACGATTATGCATTTGTCTTTGTGCATAATCAGTTCACTCCAATGCAATCGAAAGACTGTCATGTGTGATTTTGTGCGGATTTATAAATATTGGTGAAATAAAAACCGAGTCAAAGCTATGCACATACAACACATTGTAATCTTGGGTGTATTTCAACCAAAGCAAACTCCCATTACTATAACCTATGGTCCATGCACTCATTCCCGGGACCAGTGGGATTTGAGGAGCCAGTTAGACAGTTGCTGATATTGAAACCACAGAGGTAACTGGTTCTGTCCGCTATCTGTACAACATCTAATGGATCTTCCTCTTTACTCACTGGCTTGTCAATGATCTGCCTGTCTTTGCCTGTCTCTTATCCCGCTCTCCTTCCATGTCTCTCCTCAATGTGTCCGTGTCTCTCTCTCTGCCTCAGTCTGTCTGACAGTCTTTCCTTTCTTTGTTTCCAGGCATGGCTCCCATTCGGGACTCCGTCAGCCACTCTCCTAATCAAACAGGTGACTACACATCCTCTACTTCCAATTCTCGCTCCTGTGTTCCTTTCTCCTCCTTGCTGCCCCCTCCCTTTTCCTCTCCGTCTGTCCATCTAGGCCTCTGTTTGGTCCTTGCCTGACTAAAGTGGACACTTTGCTCTGCATGCGTGTTTCTGTAAGTGCGCAAGGCCAACTGACCTCTGTGGAATGTGATTTGCTCACAGCGGTGCCTGTGACACTGACAGAGAAAGGGCATGAGTGGGGGCAAGTGAGAAAGAGGGTGACAACGAGTGAGAGAGGGGAGAGCTGGCAAGTGAACAGGACAATTGCCAGGCAATGCTGGCAGCCATCTTGTGTGTGTGTGTGTGTGTCTATACTGTGCGATGAGGCAAGGGAGAGAGAATAAATAGTGGGAGCGAGTAGAGAAGATCGAAAAGACTGAAACCATTGATCATATTCCCTAAATTCAAACCTAACAAACAAGGTATTATTATCATTATATTTTTTCTTCTACTTGCCGTAAACTAACTTGGAATAGAAAACATTTTATACTGGCAACCATATTACTCAGACAAACTACGTCTGACATATTTTCGAAAGTACTTTTTCATTTCAGTAACGCACAGCCTGGCAGCTTTAACGGATGCCAGATAAACACAGGAAGTTGTTCTATTATTGAGCTGTTTTATTTTGGGAGGAGCACAACTGGCACAGGAGAGAAAAGACATTTGCACCCTCCCTCGCTTTCTCTCTCCCCTCCCTCCCTCCCTCGCTCTCACTCCCTCTTCTCTCCCTCTAGCCCCCCTTCTCTCTCTCCCTCCCTCACCTCTCAAACATCTCATGTTCTCCATTCACGTCGCTGACCCAGTTAGTTCCAATGCTAGTTTCATTAAAACATTGGTCTCTCTCCATCTTTGTGTTCATGCTTTGTATTTCCCGACTCAGCTGCTACTGCCTTCTCTCGTCCTCTTCTCTTTGACCTCCTCTCACGTCTTCCTCCTCTCTGCCGCCTCCTCCGCTCCGCTCCCTCTGTTAAGATAACCACCTTCTCTCCCCTCTTCATTCAGTTGTCACCTACTCTCCTCCCTCCACCTTTCTCTTTGTTGACACCACCTGTCCCTCCTCAGCCCCACCTTCCCTCTTCCTCTTCCCTGGCTGCTAGTCAGTGTCTCTGGCAGACATTAGTAGCCCTGCTGTGGAGACAAAATGGTGGCAGCTGGGTCCGGGCCTGGGCCCGGTGCCTACAAGACCTAGAACAGCATGACTGCTGGGAGGGAGGGGTGGGGGGGAACGGGAGATGGAGGGATGAAAGCAAAGAGGAGATTGGAGAGTGGGAGGAGGGCGGGATTAACCGTTTAGTGTCAGAATGGGGAGCTTTATCTTATTATGTGTTTTCCTGATTATTTACTGAGCATTTAGTATCTTAAGTGCTGAACTTAACCTGTGTTTTAGGGCTTCAATTTGGGCGAAAGCACACACACACACACACACACACACACACACACACACACACACACACACACACACACACACACACACACACACACACACACACACACACACACACACACACACACACACACACACACACACACACACACACACACACCAACCAAAGGGAAAATAAGTAAAGATCTAACCACATCATCCTCTATCTGACTCTATTTCCCCCCATCCCCTTGCTGTCTCCCCAGGTCTAGAGCACCCTGGCCTGGACTCGCAGTATGAGCCTTCCCCCTGGTGCCCTGCCTCTCCCTGCAGCAGCGACGGCAACAGCAACTGGGGGAAAGTCCTAGTTGACGGAGGCACTGACAAACCCAACACCCCTTCCTCCCCAAACTCGTCTGTGTGGCCCCCTTCCTCCTCTTCCTCTTCCTCCTCCTCCTCCTCTTCATCCTCCGGCTGTGGGTTGGGCTCAGACCCCGAGTTGGCATCAGAATGCATGGACGCTGACTCTAGCTCCCCGATTGGCTCAGAGAAAAATCTTGCCACCGCCGCTGCGACGACAGCGATGATGATGTCATCGGCAAATACTTCTTCTCCCGTGACCTCCACGTCACCCTCTGCTATTTCCTCCTCTGTGCCCTCCCCCATGATGGTCGGCGTTTCAGTGAATGGAGACGGTAACTGCAACACTGTTGGCCGGCAGATTGCCGGGGGAATGGGAATTGGTGGAAATAACGGCTACTCCATGGTCGGGTCGGGGAATATCTGCAGCAATAACGCCATGGGTATCCACAGCAACAACAGCAAGCTGGTCAATAACAGCGGCGTGTGGGGTTCCCAGTCCAGTGGCACAGGCCCCTGCATCAATGGGGGGTTGAACCCAAACGCCAACCACGGTGCCTGGCCCCAGAACTCCACCCACAGCCCAAACTCCCTGGGCCAACGGCAGGCTCAGGGGATGAGCTCCAAACTGGGAATGGCTCCCCACCAGGGCTCCCTGCTGGGCTGGGGGGGAATGGCAGCTCCAGACAATGGCAGCATAATGGAGGACAGCGAGGTGAGCAATGGTACAGCAAGCAGCAAGGTGTTAGGAAGCAGCAACAGTGGTAACGGTGGCCAACAGCTCACCAACCTTAACACTGAACCCAATGGACCAAATAACACTATGATGATGAATACTACTACTACTACTAATGCCACAATGACCTCTACTCTACCAAACTCTACCGCCTCGTCCCAGTTGAGCGGAGACGCAACGTGGGGCTCCATCGGAGGAGGGAATGGGGGTCCACTGGCCAATGGAACCCCCTCTCCAGCCCCCCAGCACCCCCATGGAGAGGCGGGGATCCCAGGGGCCTTCGGTACGCCATGGGGCGCCACTACCTACCCCGGAGACAAGGGCCCTGCTAATGAAGACACTGTGAACCCCCAAAACCCTGCCTTAATGCAGGCTGGGAACCCCCAAATCTCCTCGGCTGCTGCTTACAAGAGTAATAATAACCACAACAACACTGGGGCCCCACGCTGGGACCAGGGGATCACCAATAATCCTAACCCAGCTCAGAGCAGCTCATCCTGGGGCACTGGTTCAATTCAAGGCCCAGGCTCTGCAGGCCCAGCACTGGGAAACGGCAACCCTAACATGATGGGCCCTCAAGGTGGGATACCTCGTCCCTGGGGGAGCAGCGGCTCCTCTTCTTCATCGTCCTCGTCTTCCTCATCCAATAACAAAATGTCCAATGGGGAATGGGGCACTATGCCTCCTGGTAACAGCCACGGAGACATGGGAGGCCGTAAGGGAAGCTCCACCAACAATGGCTGGAAGAGTTTGGAAGATGACGCTCTTGGGACGGGAGGAGGGACCAGCGGGCCAGCAAGCCAGGTCCCAGGAAGTGTTGCCGGAGGCTGGGGGCGGTCTGGAGGAAGTGAGGGTAGCGGAGAGAGTTCCGGAGGACGTTCAGGCCCGGACAGGAATGGTAGAGACTTGAATCGCAGAAGAGTTCCCATCCCTGCACCACCACCACCTGCCCTGAACCGAGGCGATGTGGACCCCAGGGTCTTGTCCAACACTGGATGGGGACAGACACCGGTAAGGCAGAACACCGCCTGGGACGTCAGCGCCCCTGCCATCAAACACCTCCAGGCACCCAGAGGAGATGAGAAGAAGCCCAGCAACGGAGGCTCTGGCTGGGGCACAGCACAACCGGCAGCACCCTCCCAGTCCTCCTCCTCTGGAGGTTGGTGCACATTTCTGTCCTTGTGTGTTAAGGATATTGTGTGTCTTGTGTTTTTATTTCTATGTAAAATAATACGCAATATTGTATCAAGGTAAAATAATACACAACATTGTGTCAAAGACGGTAATATTAAAATCATCTTATTGGATTCCAGGTTGGGGCGACGGGCCGGGCAGCTCAGGCCCAGACACTGGAAACTCTGGCTGGGGAGATCAAAGATCAAACTCTGGGTGGGGGGACAGTAAAGGTCCAGGAGGAGGTCCAGGGCCACAGGGAGGCTGGGACGACGGGTCCAGCTACAAGGGAAGCAGCAGTAACACCTGGCATAACAACACCAACAAGGATGACAGGTACTGGTAGATTCACTGTTACCGGTGCTAGAAATACTACATCAGCACTGTCATTAGGTATTTTTGTGCTAAATCTTCAATTCATTTAATTTCAGGAGCATTGCACACCATTGTGGTCTGCTGACTTGTACAGTACATCTCTGTAAAATGAAACCTCATAATTCTTTCTGTTTAGGTCCAACACCTGGACCAATGCTCCCAAACCGCAGCCCAAACAACAGCACCAGCAGGGCTGGGGTGGGAGCAGTGGAGCTGGGACTGATGGCTGGGGCAAGAGTGGGGAGGCCTCCAGAGGAGGGTCCAGCAACCACTGGGGAGAACCCCAGAAAGGGTCCGGGACTTGGGACGGCGACAGTGACCGGTCCGGTTCTGGATGTTGGAGCGATCCAAGCCGAACCAACACCAACAATACCACCACCACCAGCAGCAGCAGTAATACCTGGGTTGGGAGTGGGGGGTCAAACACCACCGACCAGAACTCCTCAAACCCTGGCTCCAACTGGGGCGACAATGTTCACAAACCCAACCCCCAGAACAGTACCCAGGGCTGGGGGGAGCCACAGCCGATGAAGCAGAGTCACAGTTCCCAGAACTGGGGTGAGCAGAGTCCCAAGCCTTCTAACCCCTCTGAGTGGGGGAAAGGGCCTGAAGCCAACATGTCAAGAGGCAACCAAGGCCCTGGCAAGCCCTCAGGTGAGTTTCTCCTTGGAGTTAGTATGACCTTGTGTGTTGACCTTGTGTGTTGATGAAGCTATGGCTTAAAGATGGGGTGCCGTGATTTTCAGTGATTTCTTCCCCCCCTAAAACATAATCATCAGGTATTATGGTTATACTAGGAGGAAGATTTTTTTCAAAAAAGTTGTTAAAAATTCTTAAAATTCTGTTTTTATGTGGACACGCCTCCAGTTCATTAAGTATACCTCACCTTAGCACCTCCTCCACCACCTAAGCACCACCCACCTGTCCTAGTCTCTCCTCCTCCTCATGCCCACACCTGTTGTGTCATGATAATAAGGGGGAGGGTACGTTTTTACTATGTCACTAAAGCGCTGTTTTTCTATTGGCACGTTTGACCCTCAAGGTTTCAACTCAAAATAGTCAGAGAAGACATAAAACACCATAAAAACACCACCAGGGGGCTTAGTGAAGTTCTATCAACCTCATAAACACATGAAAAACAGAAAAAGTGCAAAACCATGGCACCACCTCTTTAAAGAAGCCAGCAATGACGAGAAAAATAACTTGAAAAATGGAACCATTAGATGTACACTTGTTTTCCTTTATGTAAGGTTAGTAACCCATTGTTTTTCGATCTGTTCATTTCTCCCCTTGATCCACTCTCTGTCCTCTCCTATACCTTTGTTTCCCTTCTTTCTCCTTTCCCCTGCAGGCTGGATAGGAGGTCCCATACCTGCAGCGGGTCAGAAGGAGAAGGAGGAGGAGCAAAGTGGCTGGGAGGAGCCCTCTCCTGAGTCCATCCGACGCAGGATGGAGATCGATGATGGGACGGCTGCGTGGGGCGATCCTGGCAAACGTAAATACAACCATTTTTTAATCTATTGAACTATTTAATTTAATCTACGCTATGCGTTTTTGATCGCATAGACGTTGATCTGTTAAATAGGAAATAAAAAGGAATATATTGGTTTCATTGCACAAAGCTTAACATGACTGTTTGCAATTCTCTACCCAGGTAAATACAGTGGCAGCAGCTCTGTCAACATGTGGAACAAGACTGGCCAATCAGAACAGGAGCCCATGGCCGTGTGCCCGCCCGCCCAGTCTCTCCCACATCCACACCAGTCACACCAGTCACACCAATCACACCAATCACAGAGCTCCATGCATGCTCCTCAGGCCATGCAGCCACCGCCTCAAGAGAAGAGCTGTAACCCTGGTTAGTTGAAACATACAGATACTTAAAACACAATGCTGTTGATCTCCCTGTAAAAGAAATACAAATGTGTATAAATACGCACACTTTCACCGTTTGCAACATAAAGCATGCATAATAAGCTAGCATGTAAGCCAGTACAAATGTACACGTGGCAATGACACGTGCACACATATCATGCACACTGCTAATAGTACAATGATGGCTGACTCACAATTGGTTTTGTGTGACCTTGCACTCCAAGCCCCACACAGGTTAGATGTGGTTGGCATCATTGTTTCTGTGGGAGTCTTGTGTTTTTAGCCTGTAGGCGCTTTCCCTCCAACACGCGTGTAGATTCTTCTGCTTTTGGTTGTTGTTGAGCCTCTGAATCATAATGACCATTTGGTGTTGTGTTTTCACTGTGCCGCTGGATTGTGTTGCCATGAAACAACTGGATCTCTGTGTATTTCATTGCATCTATTTTTAAATACGAGTGTGGACAAATGATTTCTTTGTAATGGCTAGGATGCTCCTTAAGCATATTGGGTAGAATGTCTCCACAGTGTGAGTATAACACATTTTGATGGCAATTTAAAAGGAAAATGAATAGCATCTTTGGAAAATGGAAGCAAACATAACGCTGTTTAACCCATTAAGACCTGGAACTGTGTAATTTTTTTGATTTGAGCTAAAAAGCATTATTTTACACTTTGGGCTATTCAAAAATAGCAGATATACAAGCTCATAGCGAGTGCCGCCCTATGAGCTTGTAGATCTGCTATTTTTGAAAAATCGTGAAAATGTGTGCAAATCTTTGAAATATATATATTTTTAAACCGAACATTTTTAACTCAAATCTTTGCTTCTGGGGGGTCCCTGGAGCAAAATATTTTGATGGGGGTCCGCGGCCAAATACATATAGTTTTGGGGGTCCTTGACATGAAAACGATTGAGCACCACTGATATAGAAACATACGTTTTTCAGAATACTGTTACGATTTAGGAGACATGTAGAATCAGCTTCAGGTCTCAATGGGTTAAAGGTGGAGTGGATCATTCAGGGTTATTTTGTAAATGCTGTAGTCATTTTCTCTTGGTTATGCATTCGTGAAGGATTGAGGAAGCTCGTTGGGTTAACTGTGGTGTGGTTAGTGGTGTGAACTGGCTCATGTGCAGGAACATGTGGGTGTGAGAGTTGATGTTGTATCATGACAGATACTATAGATGTGACATGGTTTCTTCTGGCACAAAATCCAACCATGGTGTTAGCTTGGTTAAAACAAAATAATGATCATTTCCCCATTGGGATTCATAAAGATAATCTTCTGCAAGTGATCTTACAATGGTGTTAAAATTAGTGTTCAAGTAGACTAAAAACATGTAAATGTGTTGTGTGGATCAAATTCTGGCTATTTGAAATGTGTAAGTTACTGGCAAATGGGTACCGGCAGCACTACAAAATACTCGCAGGGATACACAAAAAGTGTCACAGAAGGGTATGCACACAAACACAACCAGCTTTTCCATCTACAGCTTTTTGTAATGTAGGTTGAGTCATCCCTCTGGAATGCTAAGAGCATTGGTTTTCTCTCATTTACTGTTCTCTCTATTTTACTCTCCTTGTCTGCTCTGCTGCGAACGGCAGAAACACAAGCCTTTGTTTGGCCTGAAAAGCAGAGCGTTCCAGAGAGAGTGAGGGGAGAGGTAGACAGACAGACATAGCTAAAGAGAGAATGTGGGACTGAAAGCAACACGGGGAGGGGGGAGCGACACAAGTATTGGTATCTTTGTCAGCAAGAGAAACTGTTCTAGGGGGGCAGAGTGGGGAGGAATGGGGGGGCTGTATAGACGAGCAAGTGTTCTACAGCCAAAATCGGAGAGGGAGGGAGGAGTAGGGTTATTCAAGGTGACTGGCTGGTAGCTAGCAAGCCGTAGCAGTAAGGTAAATTAGCTAACTAGTACTAAAGGAAAATGGTTAAGTAGCAAGCTCATTATTGTAAATTTAGAGGCACAATAAAGGAAAATAACAAAGACCTATACTAAGCATGTCAATGTATCCATCGCTAGAGCGGTTATTTGTTGCTATTACAGCCTTAAATTAAAAGTAACTGGCAGACAGGTATTTATTTTCTGGAAACGTTTCTTTGGTAATTTGTGTTACTGTACTCTTCTGTCTGAGACTCATGAGCGCTCTGGGAGTGTATTCCATTAGTCTGAGATTCTGAGCAGACTTTTTCCTCTCAGAGACGTGGGCAAAATGACTCTTTTGTTTCAGTCTGGCGACAATCGGTTAAGACTTGAAGGTGTAGGTCAGTGCCATGTCACTCCAGGCTGTGTTCTGAAGGTGGAGTAGATGGTATCAGATGATGATCTCATGTGCTATATCAACGGTTTCACAAACCATTGTTTGGTGAGAACAGTGAGAATTTACACATTGCAGGGGTAATGCACTTAAATGAGTTGCGTTCAAAAAACACATTAACTCAATTGGATGAGGAAATCAAATATTTGTCTTATGACGCGCCAGACCAGTGAATATAGCCGATCTACAAGCTCACAACATGTCACATTGTGATGCTTAGACATAATCATAGATCAGCTGCCGCTGCTATACCAATCACAGCTCAGCAATTTTATCACACAAAGCTCACATGTTGGCTCATCATTGGTGGGCATACTATTTGAAAATATATGCACATCACTGTAACCTAATGTAAAAGGATGAAGGAAAGAAATTCTCCCTCTACAGTAAGCTGAGGAAATGTTTTCAATTTACATTTTAACCACAATAATCCTTATTTTGGGCATGTCATTATACTAAGGAAACATTTCTCAAAATGTTTAAACGTTTTGCAATCGACAAGCTCACAACGCTTTCGCAACGCGTTGTGAGCTTGTAGAACTGCTATTTTCGAATAGCCAAAGTATAAAATCTGGCTTAAATGCCTAAGATGTAGGCTAAAACTCACATCAGCATGTTGGCACATAATTGGCGATGTGTAGGCATTGTTCAAGAGATGAGGCGTTGTTCAAGATGTAATCTTGAGCAATGCCTACACATAACTGATGATAGCATCAGCTGCTGACACTGCTATGCCAATCACAGCTTACATTTATAACATTGTTCACAAACTGTACGCCTAATTGCTATTACTTATTTCTATTCTATTTGTACAGATTGCACAGGAAAGCCTTGCTCTTAGATCCTGCCTTGTTTTTGTTGTTGAATCGTTTGAATTTTAACTAACCCTACGTCTTTATATTGTGTCACTGTCATCACTTGTTTAAGACTTACTTGGTCAGTTGTTGCTGAGGGAAGAAGACATATGCCCTCTAGAGTTACAGAATACTATACCGCGTGCATGTCTCTCAAAACGCAAAAGTTTATGCATGTATTATTTGTGCCTGCATGCGCCCAGTCACATGAGAGACACTGGAGCCTTTGGAGGCCCCATGATGGATCCTATTTATACTGGGAGGCATCCCTGGCATGCTCCCACTGCCTCCATGGAGGGGGAAGGTGCTAAAGACAGGGGAAAAAAATGTGTAGAGGCAGACTGGTAGGCACATAAACACCCGAAGCCACATACACACAGTTGCTCCTGCACACATTTGAAGGTACACACACACACACACACACACACACACACACACACACACACACACACACACACACACACACACACACACACACACACACACACACACACACACACACACACACACACACACACACACACAGTTAAAGTAAACAAGGCTTACATAATTGTGCTGATACAGGGTTCCCCAGGGATGTGATCAGGGGTCACTCTTGGCAGCTCTGCACTCTGAGTTTGGGTTTCCATGGCCTGAAGTCCGATTGCAGCTCACAACTTGCCAGCTGATTGGGCTCAGTTTGAAAGAGGTTCACAAATCACAAGTATAGATTTTTAGACCTTTTTATCAAAGTAACCATATTCACACAGAATAGCAGCAGTAATGGGTGCAATATAGATAGTCTATATACATTCTAAAACATTCTCATTGTTGTTATAGTATTGGTGGATGGAAGAAATACAAATTGAGATTCCTCTTAGACCTGCATTTTGTACTTACTAGTGAAGCTGTGTGGGTAGAAGCGGTGATCACAACAATTTTGTAACCGAAGCAGTCAAGATTAGCAATAACTACAATAATATTCCATAGTAGGTTTACTTCCTCGCCAGAACACATTTTAGTGTTATGTGTGAAACCTTTCAAGTCATACACATGCTGTGGAAATGTAAGTGTCCTATTTATGTATGAGCTACTCACCATAATATTAAATGCAAACTTGTCTGTTCCCTACCTTCTTGCTTGAGTGGTTTGGTTAAGTTTGAAAACAAATGTGTCCAGAAATATTGTATATTGTTGTCCCAAGCTAAGAATAGACAGGGGATGAGATTGGAGAAGATGATTGCAAATGAGACTAATACAAATATGTAAAAGCGGTAACAATGGTTGTTTTGCCATTGAGGTTTCTAAAGTAAGGCTTGTCTTGTTTTCATAAACTGACGTGTTTCTTCACTGTCTACTTACCCCTTCTCATCCTCTTCCTTGCCTCTCCTGTCTTGTATTGTCGTCTCCTCTCTCTCCATCCTTCATCCCTTGTTTCTCCTTGTCTCCTGTCCAGGTTGGGGTGATCTTTACCCCCAGCAGAAGGAGTCGCCCTCCTGGAGGGAGCCTACCCCTGGTCCTCCTCCAGTGTCTGTGGACAATGGTACATCAGCCTGGGGCAAGCCCATTGACACCCATGGACACAAGCCCATGGACACCATGGGTCCAGCCACCTGGGAAGAACCCAACAGGGATAGCAGGGAGTCCGGATGGGGAGGCCAGCACAAGACCGGTACGCGCATGAACTCGCGCATGAACTCAGGCTCCAAGCCCATGGAGACATGGTGCGGTGAGGATGGCTCCAGCAGCTGGGACCAGGAGGAGGAGGTGGAGATCGGCATGTGGAGCAACACGCCCAGCCAACAGGACAACCGGAGCAATGACCCCAACACCTGGAACTACAAACACAAAGGCCCCAACAAGGTACCACACGGCTGGTCTCGGCCCTGGCCTGAAATAACAGACTTGGATCGTTAAAAATGTTTTAGGAGGCATTCCACAGTCTTAGTATTTTTCCCACAGCACAGCCAGGGGCATCAGAGGGATTTTCAGGTCAGGCTGGTGGTCAGTCATTTGATGCTTCATTAGTAGGGCATGTAAGGGAAATGTCCCCTAGAGGGTATTTTTGGCCAGTATTTTTGGCCAACACTGACTGCGTGCCACTAGGTATGGGTAGGCTGCATTCTTTTATTATAAAATGTATCAATATTCGCGTATACATTCACTATGCCTGCCAATACATTTGCTATGCCCCAGCCCCCCCCCACTAGAGATACTGGAAAACAATCAGTTGGCTTGATTAAATTAATGCTTAGTCACACATTTGTTATTGTTTTAACAGTATTTTTACTAAAAAGTCACTTCAACGCGTAAAAAATCTTATTATTTTCGTGTATAAATTAGCCTTTATGCTAGCTAGGTAATAGCCCTTGATTATCTACGCAACATACCAACAAGATCAAAGTCCAGAGTCATGTTAGGTGGATGATATTTACTGTCATGCCTGCCATTCATGATCATAAACTGAATCTGAGCTTTTCAGTTTTTTCTTTTCTGAGAAATACACAGAAGTGTTTCTGGGAAAACACAGAAGAAAGTCTACCTTAAGCTGCACTGGGCACGTGTAGCTTAATAGGTATAGCCTCTTAAAATGTCTCTGTTGTTTTGTGTTTTAGATGAACAAACCGGTGAACAAGCAGGACGAATCATGGATGAAACCCTTTATGAACCAGTTCAACAACATGAACTTCAATGTAAGTTCATGTCTCTTTTCCTCTGTTCTTCATTCTCCCTTGATCTTTCTCTCCTTTCCCTATCATTTTCCCATTTATATGATTGAGCGTGCATCAAAACATCTGTCTGTATTTACCCTCGTCCCCTCAGAGAGACTCTCCCGATGACTCCATGAAGGCTGGTGGAGGGATGATGCAGGACAAGCGGATGGAGGTGGGGGGTGGCATGGGAGACTACAGTGGAGGCATGGTGAAGAACCCTGGGCCTCGACACCAGCTCCACAAGGACTCCCCCATGGAACGCAGCTCTTACTATGAAAAGGTAATGCAGAGCGAGGCCTGGTCTCCTAATGGTGTGTGTGTGGGTTGAGATGCGAGAAATGGGTTATATGCCCTGCTTTTGTAAAACTGCAGTGAATCCATGCTACTTATAAGTACTTAAAATACTAAAAGATGTACAGGGGGTTATTTTTTATACTTTTTTTTTGCACAGTAAGTTGACCTTCAGGACTCTAGCTTGAAGGCTTTCTCACACAGGTTGGTCATTCAAAATAAATCATAAAATTGAGACTATTGAGTCCTTGACCAAGACATCATCAGTTCAAAACGCTAACACTGATACTGATGATCGGTAAGACGATGTTGAGAGAACCTGCTGGTTATAAGGTAGGAGTAGTGTGCGGCCATGTTGTGCAGTAGCTGCCTCTAACCTCTGTGTGCTGTTTCGGCTCTCTGCTGCCTCACTGTGGCAGCTTGACACACTAGCATCACAGCTCTCTACTTAATAGCCATTTTATATAGGTCAACGAAAGTGACAGATTCTTTTTTTTATACAGTTAATATCCCCACAAGCCAGTATCTTTCAGTGACATGACTGACATGGTGTTCTCCCTGTCGTCTTAGAAAAACATTAAGCATTTGCTCTGGGCTGGCTAATAAGCCGCTTCTTTCCACTTCTGCATTTCTTAACAGTGCTTCTCTCTTCCCCTCCTCATTTCTTCTTTCTACCTGTCTATCGTGTCTTTTTTCTTCCTTTCTAATCTTTTGCCGTTTCTGTCTTGCTTTCTCCTCTTTTTTAATCTCTTCTTCTTTCCTTTATCCTTTACCCATTATCCCTTCTCTTTTTGCCCCCTCCCCACTCCTTCCTTTCTCTCTTTACTGCTTGCTGTGCCTCGCGTACCTCTGTGTTCGCCGCCCGCCCGCTGTGTCGCCTGGCTTTGCTTCTGCAGCTGTCCGTTCGCCCTACAGCTTACGATAGCCCCGCCCCTGAGGAGCTCTCCTCCAATCAAAGCATGAGCTTTCCCCCTTCCAACTCTGCTCAGCCTATCTCCTGTCATGAGTCAGGGCAGGTTCCTGCCCATTCTAGTCCCAGGGCAGCTAGGCAGGTGAGTGTGGCAGGACAGAGGATTCTGGCTTTCATCCCCCTCAAGCACCCCCCCCCCCCCCCCCCCTCATTCAAACAAGCGGTTTATTCCCCCCTCCCCCCATTAAACAATGTTTATTTATTCCCATTTAATCAATGTGCAATTACGCAATCTTCATTTGTCAGCCATCTTTAAATGGTGTCTCTACTCTACCAACACACAAATTCCACCGTATTGCATGAGTAACATTCTAACACATCTAATTTCTCTAGCGATGGAGTAACAAAGCAAACACATTTGTAGTGATTGCACAGCAGATTATAGTTATTGGTTATGAGTTTTATTTTCCCCTTGTGAAAGTTCCAGAGTACAGTAGCAGTCTCAGCTCTCTGGTGCCCCTCCATGATAGTGAAAGAGACTGCAAGTGGTATAAATCAAAAGCAGACCAAATGTGATGTTTCCAGCTATGTCAAGGATCACAAACTTTCTATTACAGCCTAGAAATGCATGTACTTTTCATTTTTGTTCTGTTTTTGTTCTGTGTCTGAGGTGATTGAAGGTCTTATTAACCTGTGTGTGTGTGTGTGTGTGTGTGTGTGTGTGTGTGTGTGTAGAATGTAAACCCTATGATGGGTGGCAGTAGTGTAGCACAGGGCCGAGGAGGCCCCCAGAACCAAGTCCCCTCTCAACCCAACCTCCGCAACCAAGTGCCTCCACCCATCCTGCCCTCTCAGGTAATGTACCAACACACTCTTCTCCAGTGTTTTATCTGAGCTGCACCATTGTCCCCCTAAATATCCTAAATTACCTGCTAGAATTTGATGCGTGGCCCAAAATGATTCCTTCTCATAGTCATTATGGTATACCCAGAAATTACAGATTGCATCAGGTACACCATCCAAACTAGCTGCTGAACTTTCATATTGATGCTGTTGAGAATAAATCTTTTCTGTCCTAAAGCGTTAGTTTTCAAGAAATGGAAAAAAGAACCTGCGTTCCAATCGAGCAATGTTACTGTAGTTATTTAGGCACAAGCGCTTGTTAATACTTTGAATTAAAACCCATAAACAGATATAACCACTTTCAACCTGGCATGCCTATTTCGGACATGTCATTATGGGCTTTTAAAAAATAATAATAACTAAAATAGATGATCTATGCATCATGTTGAGATGTGGCGTGACACTGTAATATAATAAGTATAACTTAAGGCATTATTCTAGCCCGACGGCAACAAAATAATAGACATTATCTTTGGTTTGTGTTTCATATAAATGTCGTTGTGAGGCTCTGAATGTGATAGCTTTTAAAGCTATATAATATATTAATACATAAAATGACAGTAGGGAAGGTTTTAACCACCCATGTAAATGTGTTCCTTGACATGATCAGCACTTGGCTGGCAGTAATTTCCTCCCCTAACATGAACGACTTGCCTCTCCTCATTGTTTGAGATGCATTTTACTGCTGCTTTTATTTTGAATTGACAACCCTTTGTCCACAGGTCCCTCCATCCCTGCTGAAGTACCCCGGAGGAAATGGTGGTCTGAACCCCCTGTTCGGCCCCCAGCAGGTGGCTGTCCTCAACCAGCTTTCCCAGCTCAATCAACTCAACCAGATCAACCAGTTACAGGTACAGTTACACTTACACACACGTGTGCACACAATAGCTGTCCTCAAACAAATGAGATCTCTTGCAGGCACTTGTGAAGACATGAATAACGCATACTGGCACTTAAGGCCTGTGCACCCTCATGTAATATGCAAACACAACAGCTCCAAGCTGGTGCTATATTTTCTCTAACTCTTTATCTCTCTCTCTCTCCAGCGTCTTCTTCTCCAGCAGCAGCAACAGAAGGCTCAGAGCCAGAGAGCCATGCCAGTGGGCAGACAGACTGAACAGGTACACAGCTGTGTGTCTGAAATCCATCCCATGGGCTTCTCCCAGATGTGTGCGTGTATGCCTGTGCGTTTTAGCGTGTACTACATTAGAGATGTGGAAATTAATCGATTCTAAGCTGCATGCGGATGATTCTGCATCGATGCAGTGACATTACATAATCGAACATAGAACGATTTGATTGTAAAGTTGAATCCAATGAAGATGCACACCTCCAGTATACATGTGCGGTAATATCTCTCCAGCCTGTCACTTCTTTACTTGGAACACATCTGATTGTATGTTCTGTATAACCCTTGCCCATTCTCTGTCCTCAGACTCGTCCTATTGGCTCGTCCCCGTCGATGATCCAGCCGCCGCGTCACCTAGACCCCTCCCTGCTGAAACAGGCGCCTCTCAAACCCTACTTGGACAACTACATGTCCCACAATGCCCCTGAGCTGCAGAAGGACCCCGCTGCCCTTGGCTCCTACGGCAACTTCCCTTTAGGTATATATTTGATATAATAATAATAATAATGATAAAATTAAAACAAATAAAACGTATAAAAATGACCAATGCAAACAATGAAATGGTTTATTCATCTCCCCCCTGCAGGCTTGAACTCTAACCTGAATGTATCCATGGACATGAGTGGTGGTTCTGCTGGTAATAACAGTGGAGCTGTGAGCTACAAGGAACCGCCCCAGTCCAGACTGAAGAAACTTTGGGCTACAGATCCTCTGGAGCAGAACAGCAAACCTGGTACAATTTGCTTCACAAAATAATAGTGGAATCCACTGGTTGATTCACCAGGGTAGCCATATTCTACTTTAACCATTGTGTGTGTTCTCCAGGTGCTATGTCGTCTGGGCTGCGTCTGGAGGACTCTCTCTACAATTTCCTGTCTCCTGACCCCACCCCCCTGAGTCCTCCCGGCCAATCAATGGGCTCGGTGGGCGACGGCTGGCCCCCCCGTGCCAACTCCCCCCCTCACCCTGGAAACGCCGTAGCCTGGCCCCCAGGTGTGTATATACACACACACACACACACACACACAGAAATGTCCATGTATCGCTAGCACACATAATTGCAGACATTCTGCATGCATCTATAGGATAAGAGGGCTTATCAAGAGCTGTAGTGCACAGTAAAATACTCAAGTGTTAATTTAACTGAGTGCACAAATGTTACCAAATGGATCCTTACCTACCGAACTCACCCAAAAAGTGTTGCACACTCGCTCTAGAGAGAGAAAAAAAAATCGAGTGGGAGTGGAGCGCCCATGTGCTGCAAGTGAGAACGGCTGCATTCATTAGGACGACTTCACCCATTTTCAGCCTATCTTCATATAATTGGTCCTCACTTTTTTTCCCCCCACTCTATCATGAGCATGTGTCTCAGAGGGCTGTGGACACTTAAGAAACACGCCTACCAGTGACATCATCATTGGGCAGGTTTTCGCTAGAGGGCGTTTTTTCAACACCTGGATATCATTGTGCGCACGCACACATATCGAGACGTAACTCGGCATCCTGACGAGAAGATTTCATGGGAGTCTAGTGCTGGGCCGACGGGTACCTATAGACGAATCCACATAGCGTTGCGGTGCGGAGTGGCACTCGCTTGACACTGCTCCACAGTTATGATTGCCGCTCTGTGGATTCGTCTATATATACATAGAAGCAGGTAGCCTACATCACCCAGGTCACAACGTGACATTGTTGCTACAACGTCTCGACCTATATCCAGTTCTTGAAAACAGTAGGAATGTGTTGTTGTTGTATGTAATTCATGATGATAATTTCTAACTTAGTTGTTTGTTTTTATGCAGAGTTCCGGCCTGGGGAGCCTTGGAAAGGTTACCCCAACATTGACCCTGAGACTGACCCCTATGTGACCCCTGGCAGTGTCATTAACAACCTCTCCATCAACACCGTCCGCGACACAGACCACCTCAGGGACAGGAACAATGGTACCCCATATACGCTCATACATGCATACATACCTCCACCACAGGAAAATGAACAGTGGTGGTAACTAGACACATACATGCGTAGATGTGGTCGCCTTTGAAACGATCAACAGTGAACTTAATGTGTTGCGTAAGAGTTTCGCCAATGGTGGACAAATGACTGGCACAGTGTAATGCCAAAAATCTATAGTTTGTCTGTTTAAGTAGTCTGGTTAAAGTCAGCAACTGGCACCTTAAGCCTACCATTGGTCCATGTTGGAAGAAAGATAATTTGACTGACAGAACAGACTGTCAAACAAGTGGTCAGCCTTTTTTTAGTGGCCAGCCTCTATGCATGCATACCACCTCAGGGACAGGACATAAAGTGCAGTGCTCGCTCACTCACTAAGTGCTTTGTTTGTGCGTGTGTTCCAGGGCCATCCTCATCATTAAACACCACGATGCCTTCTACCAGTGCCTGGTCATCCATTCGTGCCTCTGGTCACAGCGGTTCCCTCACCAGTACAGCACAAAGCACTTCAGGTATGCACACCACTGAGCACACCCTTGACTAAATGTACATCATTTCTATCTTATAGGGCTGCAACTATCAATTAAATTACCGATTATTCCATTGACTTTTTTGATTAATCAAATAATAAAAAAGAGAAAAATCTCAAAAAAAAGGTATCGTCGCCTTGCTAAACTAATGGCCTATGTCATTTTTTTTTAAGTTTTTCAGGAAAAATAAAAAACTGATCCAAAACTATATGATATTTCTTAATCATTTCACCCAAAATGTTTATAACAAATTATGACTATTAAAATAGAAATAACACTGTCTGTCAGTTATGTAACATAAGAGATTTAAATAGGTCTAAATATGATTAAATCTGACTTAGGCCAAAATACATTTTAAAAAATGGCCTAAATCAGTAAATATTTTGGCCTAAGTCACACTAAGGGGAGTGAACAGCATGATCCTTTTCAATTAGGAGATAGGCGATTTTACCACAGGTGGCCAGTGTCATGAGGAGCTGACTTAAAAAAATATCAATTTCCTCAAAAAATGACTTATGCCATTAGTTTAGCAAGGTGACGTATTAATGCATTGACATGGAAAGAATTCTAATACAGTTTACAGTTTAGGCATTTAGCGGACGCTCTTAATCCAGAGCGACTTACAGTAAGCAAGGACACAAGATAATACATCATAATACATCAAATCCATAAACATAGTAATCAAATAATAAAGTAATACATAGTAAACCAATAATCTAATAATAACTAATACATACGTAAACCAAGAACCAACAACAGCCTACATTGAAACTGTACACACTATTGGATGCCAGGCCAACAATCACCTGGCATCTGTCTACATAACATGCTATCTAAGTTACATTTTAGCCTCTGCAAGGTCGTCAAGGCTAGGGCTAATAGATTTTTATTATCGACTCAATCGATTCATCTGATTAACCACTTAAGCTCTTGGTGTGCCCCCCATTCATTATATTGACATTCAATGTGCTCAGCTTTCTGATGGGTAATTTTGCCGTTACATAATGTTTTGATTAATCTATGCGAGTCATTTAGACCCTAAACGTAGACAAATTCTCTGTAGCCACAATAGGTTAACTCGTCCTGTTCTCTTTCTCTCTCCTTCCACTTAACAGCCAGACCCAGTGAGTCCAAGTGGTCTCCCAGCAGTGGCCCTGTATCCAACTCCTCCTTGGCCCATGAGCTGTGGAAGGTGCCCCTGCCTGCCAAGCCCATGGCTGTGGCCGCTCCATCCAGGCCCCCGCCAGGCCTTACCGGACAGAAGCCCAACTCGGCCTCCTCTGCCTGGGACAGCTCTGGCCTGAGGCTGGGGGGCTGGGGCGCCTCCGAGTCCAGATACACACCTGGTGAGTGGAGGGGGAGGGTGCACAGACACACAAACTCAGAGCATACACAAACGGTGTTGGTAAGCAAAATTCAGAACTGATGTTTTGGAGGAATTTGGACAAAATACCGCTACTATCAGTTAGCAACTTTTAACTTGGTTGTGTATGTTTTCTTGCAGGTTCCAGTTGGGGTGAAAGCAGCAGCTCAGGGAGATCACAATGGCTCGTTCTCAAAAATCTCACACCTCAGGTACACACAACAAGTATTTCATTTGTCATGAAGATTACCTTTGTTCTTGTTTTTGACCGTTTACTTTTATGTCACTGTAGTCCTTGGCACCTTCACACACATGCATGTATTGATGCTGGTACCCTCCTCGCCTCTTGCTGGAGTGAGTGGACAAACTAAAAGCCATGTTTAAGTAAAATCACATAGGAGTTCCCACGGCCACCAGTCTCTGTTTCATGGACTGAGTTGGTAGGATACGACTCCTACACAACAAAATTACTACACCCTAAGACCTGGAAGAGTCTGCCATGTTCACTTCAAAATTAATGGGTTCAGTTTTTCTTTTTAAAATCAGCTAGCCTAAGCCAGTATCTGATTTATAGATTGGGTTGATGGGCTAACACATAATAACAAGCAGCAAAATAAGGCTCAAACATTTGATTTGTTTTGTGTTGTATTGTTTTGACATGGACAAGCAATAGTCAATGCATTAGTGTTAAAATGCCCTAGCTATGCAGCAAATGGCTGTAATAAAAGGTTATCTATCTTCTCTTTTCCATCCATGCGACATTCACAACAGTTAGGTGGGGGCCTGGGCATAGACATATAAAGGTAGACGCCTCCTTCGGCTCTGAGGCATTGGTATCTCGGGGGCCATTTTCGCGTAGGCAAGCTGTAGGCAAGCTTCCACGTGTGTCACAGAAGGGGGCGTTTGTTAGGCCAATCAGAGGCAGGTGGAGGCGGGACAACTAGATTCTGACAAGTCTTGGAAAAGACGCACTGTGATTGGCCAGTAGTCAACGCCCTGTGAGCGCTGTGATTGGCCAGTAGTCACTTTGAGTGTCCGTTTGCCTACGCGAAAATGGCGGCCGCGATACGAGTTGCTCCAACGAACTGCAGAGGCCAATGAGGTATCTAGGTTTCTATATCTATGGGCCTGGGGGTAAGGCAACCGTGCCCACTTAGGAGACAGGAAGTGTATACCATTTCATACCATTGCCACAGCTTGTAACGCATCATCTTTTGAATAGAACATCTTAGGAGATTATTCAGTTTAAGTGTATTTAGACAGTGACCCACAAACTATTTCATGCTGATTAATCATTGACCTCCTTTGTCGGGTGTGTATATGAAA
This sequence comes from Gymnoscopelus microlampas, assembly GCF_963454915.1. NCBI lineage: Eukaryota > Metazoa > Chordata > Actinopteri > Myctophiformes > Myctophidae > Gymnoscopelus > Gymnoscopelus microlampas. The sequence goes on from NC_139948.1 coordinate 23,869,232, forward strand.
TGTCTTATTTCTACATGCATGTTTTCCCTTATAAAAAGTGCTTCAACCGTCCCTCTCGGCTCTCAGTCAAGACATTTTTACTCCCTAAAGCGCAGTACACCCACCTTCCGACCTCCAAACCTTTCTTCGGAAAGGGAGGTCAAGTTTTCGGAAGATTTTCCGATGTTGGAAGGAGTATGTGTTGGCCTTAAATGTAGCTGCTGAAAGTGCGCAGAAAATTTCATAATAATCCAGCCTGTAGTTGACAGTAGAGTGACCAACTGTCATCGCCATCCTTAGAGCCCAGCCGCTAGTGGGGCTAAAAATAACTTCTGCCTGAGTTGAGGGACTTAAGTCTGAGCCGAGCTGACTGAGAGTCAAGGGACTTTTAACTTTATATATTTCATATGCATGGTAATGATAGTGTTCATGCCTTCTGTGTGTCAGATTGACGGCTCCACCCTGAGGACTCTGTGCATGCAGCACGGCCCCCTGATCACATTCCACCTCAACCTGCCTCATGGTACCGCCGTGGTCTGCTACAGCTCCAAGGACGAGGCCGCCAAGGCTCAGAAGAGCCTGCACATGTAAGGAACCCACACACACACACACAATATATAATATAAAATGAATACATCGCTTGACAGTCCATTTAACACAAACAAATTCAGACACATACACGTGGTCTAGCAACAAATACACAGAAACACATGTGCACAGACACTAGAGATGCGCGGATAGGGTTTATCGTCACCCAAATCCGCATATACATGTTCATTATCCACCATCCGCCATCCAACCGTGTTAATTATACCATCCTATTTCTAGATCTGCACCAACCGCATCAAATTATTATTATTTTCCTGACGTTAGGGTTATAAACAATGTTACTCACCACTGTCTGTCGCGATGTAGTGACTGTATACAATCCATATCTATGGTAACAACAAGACGGAGCTTCATAAACTTTTACTTTCGCTTTCAACAGCTTTGTTGCCATGTCTGTTTTTATAAGCGACTTCTGGGCTAATTTGGCGCTTGTTTTGGGCTTGTTTTCATAGATCTGGCTGCTTATTTCTCTCACATTTGGCAACACTGGCTGCATGCGGTACAAAGACCCCTTGCCAGCAAATCAACGTGCAGTAGGCGGCTGATTTGTGTCTGATGTAAAATGACGTAATATTAAAATACTACAAACGCACGCACGGCAAGATTTCGTGCTTTTTAAAAGCGATAATAGGCCTATAGATTGATATCATTCATTTAATTCCTGCATTATTTCACCCGTGGTTTATCCAATATTAATTCATTATTATATTTGATTGACCCAAATCCACCCAAAGTGCGGTAAACTGTGGCAACCGCGGCTAAAACCGCGACCCGCGCATCTCTAACACACACGGTCCACAAAACAAATGCAATTACAACATACGTATATACTTATTACTTAAATGCTGTATATACAGCACTTTAAAGACCTGTAATATATTTCGATGACAAGCACCTATTCTGTAGGTCATAATTGTATTGCAAAACATTCTGTGAAATCTGCTTTGAAATGAAAATCTTATAGCAGCCATAGCTTGTCAATGCTGAACTTCCTTCACCATCTTTATGTGCACAGGGGTCCTTATGTTGTCCCTGAGTAATGTGTTTAAGGGGTCCCTGAGTAATGTGTTTAAGGCAGTCATCATGGCGCCTTCAGCTTTGTAACGCAGCAGATGCCTCCAGGGGGCTCTGTATGGATACAAATACCATATCCATAGAAAACACAAGCAGCACGGATGATGTATGTCAAATGTTAACCCTTCAATGGAGCACACTTAATTCAGTTAACCATGTTTTTTCCCGTTTGGATTTTACATGAGAAAGACATGGATTTCCTAATTGTTGTATAAGCTATCAAACAGTAAAACAATTACTAATTAAAGGGTTTGCAGGCATGAAATTGCCTAAATTAGCTTTTTATTTCATTTAATGACTTGATAGTGATGTAATATGATAGGTAATTTCAGTAATTGAACAGATTTTTTTATCGTACTGTGACATTTGTGATATTGTCAAATATTTAATCATTACCTGAAGAATCGATATGGTATCGTATCATGATGGAGCTTGGGATTTATCCCCCCTACCTTTACTCACTCACACACGCACATTCTCAAGATTTTTACTGTCTCTCTCCAGGTGTGTTTTGGGGAACACTACTATTCTGGCAGAGTTCGCCAGTGAGGAGGAAATCAATCGTTTCTTTGCACAAGGGCAGTCATTGGTCGCTCCCTCCTCGAGCTGGCAGGCCATTGGCTCGTCTCAGAGCAGAATGGAACAGTCCCACCCCTTCCCCAGCCGTGCCCAAGAGCCCAGCCAATGGAACGGCAGTGATCTCCACAACTCCTCCCTATGGGGCGGGCCCAACTATTCCACTAGCCTATGGGGGAGCCCCAGCGGCACAGAGGGTGGGAGAATCAGCAGCCCTTCTCCAATCAGCTCCTTCCTTCCGGTGGATCACCTGACAGGGGGTGGGGACTCCATGTGAACCACCTGTCAATCAAACACCAGAGGAGGGGTCAGTAGAGAATCCTGACTAATCACCACAAAAAAATATATAAAAACGTTTAAAAAAAAGTAGTTAAAAAAAAACACAATGGCACTAGTTGGACTCTCTCACTTACAAGATGTACAAAAAAAAAACGGGGTGTCCCCTGTGGAAAATAAGTTACGTTTCTCTCTCTGCACATATGTCCACTTTGTTTTAGCCCAAAAACATATCAGTCGGAATACTTGAATCATACAGGCCAATTCTATAATGTGAACGGATGGACATTCGCTTCCAGGTAGTGCTCTTTCAGACCGAAAACACAAAAAAAAGCTTCAATCAAGCTCATTATTATATTTTTGTTTCATTCATTCATGTTTATTTGAATTCCAATTCTTTTTATTCTTATTTTTAACTTTTTCTTTTTTTGTTTTGTTTTTGTTTTGCGTTTGTTTGCTGACAATGTTGGAGTATGAGCTTTTTAACTTTGCACTGAATGTGGTTTTTTCTCAGTATATATAATCTGCAATATAGAGGGAGCAGCCAGTTTTTCCAGTGTAGCTGTTTACTCATTGAGGTCCTTACCGTGTGTGTGTGTGTGTGTGTGTGAGTGCGTGTGCACATGTGTGCGTGAGTGAGTGAGTGAGTGTGTGTGTGTGTGTGTGTGTGTGTGCGTGTATGCGCTCCTCTCTGCCTTGGCACGCCTACCTTACTGCGTTGTCGTGGAGATCAAGATCAACAGATAGTTAAAAAGAGAAAAAAGCTGACTGAGGAGTATCTAATGATTAAAAGTGACATTAAAAAGTATTGCACCAATTTTGTGTTTTAAACTAAAGAACGTTGAGCTCTGCAGTGCAAAGGACTGTAGCCGCAGCTGGGACTAGCAAGCCCCGCCCACCCTACTGTAGGGGGCGAGGCCTATCTAGCAAGCCCCTCCCGCCTGGCCCCCCCTGCTGGGCGGCACACCAGGAGGAGGGGAGCAGCACTTTCAGAATAGGCTTTCAATGTTGTTTTGGAGGTGCCACACTGCAACCTCTTGTTTACAAGACTTAGGAGGCAGAACGTGTGTTCATTCTTCCTTCATTTTAAAGAGAAAATGGAATAAAGTTAAAAAGAAAAATAAACAAAAAAAAAATACACAAAAAATGCAAAAAAAAAACCCCAATGGAAGAAATACATTGGGGGAAAAAAAATGATAAAATCTAAGAAAAAAAAAAAGTTTAAACTCTTATTGAGGATGAAGACGATGCTTTGTAAACTCTGGGAATTCGGATCAGTGTTTTTTGGCCATGGCGTTGGTTATTAGAACTATTCCTCTTATGTCTGCTAAATAACCAGCAATGGTTCTCAGGAAATCAAGCCAGTTCCTCCCCCTCTCCCTCCTCCTCCTTGTAGTTGAATAAATTAATAAATAAAAACAACTACTACTCCTTGTAGGAAAGGAAAATCCAACTTTTAGCACTGAAAACTACGTATAGGTCTGTAAGTTTTTTCTCTGCCAAATAACTGCTTTAAGCTGGAAAAAGCTCGTCACACTGCTCCAATATGCTGTCTTTAGAGAGGAGAGGGACTGGTGGCCGGGTGTAAGGGAGAGAGAGAGGGAACACCGTGGTAGATGAAGAAAGAGAAGAAGAAGGGTGGTAGAATCCCAGAATGCTCCCTCTCTCCACTCTCTTCCATCTCTTCGTTCCTCTACCCTTCCCTCACTCCCTCCTTCCCCTGCCTCCTCTCCCCTCCTCTGTTCCACTGGTGTTATAAACAAAACAAAAAAAAGGAGTTGGAAGTCCCTCCCAGTGGGGAGTGTTATTATGTGTGACTGACTGACTGACTAACTCACTGACTGACTGACTGACTGACCAACTGACTGTACGGTGGAAATCTTACATCTCTGTCATACTTGTAAACCAAGAGAAAGGTGAATTTGTATCTATGCATACTGTAGCCTCTCACAGCCTACAGGGAGGCGTTCTGTTTGGTTCTTTTTTGTTTTAATTTTTGATTTCTCTCAATTTCCACGCCTCACAAAATATTTTAAATGTTTCAGTAAGTAATTACAACACAATGCGATATATGACCTTGTATTTTTTGTTTTTCGTTTTGTTTTTGTAATCGCTCTCATTGCCACAAATGGTGTTGGAGGGGGAAAAAAAGAAAGGTGAAAAAAAAAAAAACATTTAAAAAGAAGTCATTTTGTTAAAAAGAGAAGTCATTTTGGTCGATGATGATGTTTTAACAGTGCAAAAGTCGTCCACATTTCATTGCCTTGATTCTACTTGTGTCCGAAGATGCAACCTACAAGTCAAGTGGCTTTTACCTGTTTACAAATAGAATATGATTGTATTGTTGTACTGTTTTATTTTGGGGTTTTTGTGCTCATCTGAAGTTCCTGACCTTATGAATCTCGTCTGTACGTACGAATATGTGTGCGAGTGTTAAGCTGCTCTGTACTGGCAGGTATGTGTGAGTTCCACTGCTGAAGTGTGTGTGTGTGTGTATTGGGGGGGGGGGGGGGGGTTACAGGGTGAATGTATTCCACCAGTGGTCACGGACAAGACAACCCACATGTCTAAATAAATAACATACCTAGATTTACCTAGTGACAACCAGTGATTGTTTTAAGTTCCCATGATGATGCACAACTTGTTGGAAAAACAAAAAAAAGCTTCAGAGAGGGCAAGCTAGACGTCAGCATTAGACAAAGCCATGGACCTTAATTTCTTAATTTTTTCTTCAATCCTTACAAAAACATTATATATATATTTATATATATATATATATTGTTTTGAAGAAGCTGTCTTTTTTTCTTCCTCCACTAGTTACTCAAGACGTAGCGGAGGCATTTGCTGTCGTTTTTAAAACATTATGTTTTGTTTTTCTCTTTGAAGTTTAGCCGTGAATATTTCAAAGGACTTCAGAGCTTAATGTGGAGCTGAGACGTTGACTAAAACCTTGAGTATTAGACAGACTTGACAGTGGTGTGCCAGTATTGAAGCGCTCTCTACCAAATAAGAATTCAATCATACAAAACGCGATTGGTTTACTTAATTCCACATCTCTTTGCTTAAAGAATATATTTCTGTCTCTACTTGTATTATGATTCTATTATTTTTGTTTTGTTTAACAGCTGTTATTAGCGAAACATTGGAACCATGTTTTTTATATATATAACTTTGTTGAGAAATTGAACTGAGGAGCCTTGGATTTTGCACTTGGAGGATTGAAGGCTACTAGGCAGAGTAGAGAGGATGTTGTGTTTTGTGAACGGGGAGACAGACAAGACACAGTTGGTTTAAGCCTGTCCATCTGTTTCTGTTTTGTGAGGATATTGGTGTACTTTGGCTTTTTACAACTGGTCTGAGGATAAGGCATGTTTGTGTACTGTGACAGGGTAGTGTGTGTGTATGTGTACATGTAATAGACATGAGTGTGTGTGTTTGGTGACGACGGCATTGAAAATGGAGAACATGGTGCTTTGTCGGTCCAGAGTGTTAGGAGTGCCAGGAGTCTGTTCACTGGGTTGACCTGTCTGGAGTGGTGTACTTAGGCCATCATACCTGGACCACACAGTAGATGAAGCATTTCAAATCTATTTTTAAACTACCTGAAGCAGTGTTAAATTTTGACCTTCCCTGAAACTTGGTCTGCCTCAAAAGTGGTAACGATGCTACTACTACTACTGTTTGGTCCAGGTCTGGTTGCCATGGACTGGTGGTCTTTGTCAAGCAGATGCTTGGCTTGGATGAGGTAAGGGCTGATGTGATTGGCTCGTGGCGTGACTCAGGTGAAGGGTTTTGACTTGCCATAGGTTGGTTACTGCCAGCCTCAAGGACAGGGTTAAGCTTGCTTTTCTGATGTATCCAGGATCAGCCCAGGCCTACTCTTCAAATGATAGCCTAACCTTTAAATATAGAAAATGCCAGATCAACTCTGAGGCAAATGAACCCCACGATTTCGAATCTGTTCACCTTGTGCTTCATTAAATCTGTTTATGGCAATAAATCTTTGTTGGCGCCGATTTGGTGTCAGTTTTGACCCAGCCAGTATATAACTGACCTCCAGCAAGCAGCTATGGATCCTGCATTGCTCTGCTCTTAGAGAAGGGACAAGCGGTGTCCGTTAATGGACTGGTTCTCCAGGTCTGGTCCTGGGCCCACCAGCGGTCCAAATGGACTCTTATGGGTCTGTGACTCGGAGAGTACAATGGGTTATCTCTGGGACCCCCATCTACACTGTAAAATCTGCAGGGTTAATTTAACTTGGTAGAGTAGGACCAAATGGTCCATTTGGTTCCATTTGTACACTCTCAGAGGTACAGGCCTGTAAGGGTCCATTTGGACCACCTGGTGGTCCGCGGACCCAACGTTGAGAAGCAGTGTGTTAATGGATTATCTAGTTGATGTTTACTGTAGTAGTCTCACTCTCCTTCCCTGTCTCGTCAAAACCAGCCTTATACAGACGCTGTGTGTGTGTGTGTGTGTGTGTGAACTCACTGTCATGCCAAATCGAAAATGGAGGGTGAGAAAGAGGAAAGGGATTGTTGGATCTTTTTGTGTATGTTACGCGTGGTGTGTGTGTGTGTGTGTGTGTGTGTGTGTTATGTATGCGTGTTAAAAAGCTGGACAATATATAATGCTTGAAAAAAAGTCATTTGCAAAAGGATGATGTGAGGAAAACCTTTTCAGTAAATGAGAAACAAACAAAAAACAAAAAAAAAACACCATGAGCAATGTACAATCCCCCCACTGCTGCCTAGCAGCTTCCCTATAGGGCCAGGAGAGGAGGGTAGGGTAGGGAAGGAACGAAGGAAGGGGAGGGAAGCTGGCCGGTGATTACTATACTACTTTTAATATTTAAGAAAAATGTCACTCTTTTTGCTTTCTTATTCTCTCTTGATATTATCCTGTGAGCAAATACTATATTATGTACGAGTATGCGTAAGACCACACCCATGTCTATTAAGATAACAATGGTTCCTGCTGTTGATCAAAGCGCTAAAGGCTATTCACTTTGTTCGTCGTCGTTGCTGTTTTTCTGACTATACAACAAAACTGTGAGGATTTGCTGTTTTTTTTATTTTATTTTGTCGGTTTTACATTTAGTATGAATACACACAAAACCCAGAAAAGCTTTAGTCTAACCAGCACAAAGACTTGGGGGTACGGGGAGGGTGAGGGAGGGATGGGTGGGTGGGGGAGGGGACAGGGGTGCTCAGAGAGACTATGCAGTGGAGTGTTTAAAACCCAGGCTTCCATGTCCACCTTGGGTTTTCCTTTTTTATTTTTTGCTTTCTCTAAAGATCCCAAAAAGGAAAAAAAAGAAGAAAATGCCTAGAAAAAAACAACAATTAATCCTGACATTTGAGATGGGATTCCCAGTAATATTCCTCAATCTGAAATGTGTTGTGCCATCGTTGAATCTTAACAATAATAATAATAAACTGAAAAGACAAAAAAAAAAGAATTGCCTAGCAAACCATCGGGCCAGTTGTAGCAGGAGCGGAGGAAAAGGTTAAGATTTGCAAAGTCCTTTTTTTTCACAGTGCACCTCCCTGTCCACCAGATAGGAGGGACACCAGTGAAACTGCAAATTTTACACAAATACAACTCCTTTTTTATATAGAGATTCTATCAGTCCAGTGTGTAGTTGGATCACCTGTAAAACCTATTATGCACATTGCTTTGGGAGACTGTTGAAACTATATAATAAATATATATATATATATATATCTATGAATACAAATGTACAATGTCTATAATCAGCGAGCGAGGGCTCCTCTCTTCCTCCCTTACAAACTGAAAAAACAAGACAGGAAGTACCTTTTTATTTTCAAAATGTCTTCCTTGGGTCATCTTAATGGATTTTATCTTAAACTTTGGGGGGGGAACTGCACTTTTTGAAGGACAATCTTTATTTGTATGGGTATTAAAAAGAAACAATTTGACAAAACGAAGTCGCCTGATTATTACAAGTTATAGAAACCGACTCCAGTGTGCTCTAATAATGAATGTCTCCTCTGATGCTGTCTACTTTGGTTTATTTTCTTTTTTATTTCATTTTATCTTTTTATTTTTCTTCCTTTGTTGCTTGGTTTGTTTTATTTTTTCTCTTTGTTTTTCTTGATTTTAGTGCTCTTATAAGAACCTGTGCTAAGGTGTAGAAATAGTAGGTAGTAGGTCTTCTGTTGGCTGTACTCGTAGACTGATAACTGTTTGTAACCCGCTGGCCGTGCGTGGCCAGCATACAAAGCTGTATAACTTGGGTACAACCCTCAATAAAAGACTAACAGTGAGCCAATGGTCCCTGCCTTGTGCCTTTCAATTTGTCCAAGAGGTAACCAGTAAGTCATGTGTTTTTGTGTTATATTGACATTGTTTGTGCTAATCAATTAAATTAACCTGCTAGTTGACACTAGGGATTTGGTTCACATTTAGTGATGTATATTCCATCCATATGATATGGTCAATGTTTTAATGGATTTTCTGATACAGTGGCCCTCATTTATCAACGCGGTGCAGACCAAATAATGGGCGTACGGCGTTTTCACCGCACTTTTCGGCATTTATCAATATATCCTGACGTGGGCTTTATCCTACGGTACGCTGAGATCTCACGTCTGGTCGAGACCAGTTGTTGACGTTGGCTGCGCCCGTTTATTCCATTCTAGACCTGCGGAGCACCATTGTCTGACTGTCTGACAAGCATCTGGACACATAATCCACTCCTAAATGTGTATATCTACACTAATAAATAATCGCTGTGAAAATATATCATTTTATAAAGTAATTTAAACAAACTGCTTTAACAGTCATTCAGATAAGATTGTAGATCTGTCTGTATGGAAAATAGCAGATCTACAAGCTCACAAGCCAGTTGCATCGCGACGCGTTGTGAGCTTGTAGATCTGCTATTTTCAAAAATTAAACGAGCGCTTTGGCGCCGGGAGTCCCGCGGTCGGGTTTCCCGGCCACCTTTTCATGGACAGTGAGGTCTACAAACTTACAGTAGCTTGTCCTATGTTATGGAGTTATGTCATAGAGAGTTATGTAGGCTACACAACCTGGCTGGGTTAAGGATATAAACCCGACGCTCCAATATTAACGTGGCGGCACGGAATCACTGCATTCCGCCCGAGTCTCATGTACCGCTACGCTACGGAAAGACGAAGTTGGGCGGGCGCGTGTGTGTGTGTGTGTGTGTGTGTGAGAGAGAGCGAGAGAGGCGTGTGTGCGAGGCGAGGCGAGCAGGCCAAACCGTTTCTTATTGGCTTTTCATGTCTTTGGTCGTATTCTGGTTCGTCTTCATGTCGTAAAATCGGGGCGTTTTTTGAATATTTAAGGGCGTGTTATTGAAATGACGCTCGGTTTCAGCCGTCACATTTATCAACGCTGGGACCAAGTGTACGCTCGGATCAGCTGTGTAGGATGCGTTGATAAATGTGACTTCGACGTTGGTGTACGGCCGAATATATGGAAAAATATATGGCGGTTTATACGCGGCGTTGATAAATGAGGGCCAATGTGTATAAATAAATTATGCATGTCATCCTGCATTGAATTATACATCCCCTGGTAAATGAAGTTTAATAATGACAAGGGGATTAAGGAAAATGGTCTATGTAGTCAGTCACATGAGCCACCGGTAAATTACTATGTAGCGCTGAGTAGTGGCATTTGCCTCCATTAATTAGAAAGTGTGCCTATAGCAACCTGCCAGCATTGGTGTATGGATATTGCCATCTGGTAGAGTCTGAGTAATGGACCTTTTTTACAATACAGGTAAGCGGTTTGTGCATCAGAAGTAATCTGAGTTCCCAGAGGTTCTTGCATAAAAACTGTCTACCTCTGGTAGGAGGAGGAGCCCACCTCAAGAGGGAGGAGCTTAAAACATTAACATATTACAGCGATAAAAAAAAAAAAAAGCTTTATTTGTGATTTCCTATGAATTGCATTTTTCCCATCGTTTCATATTAGTTTAGTGTGACATTTTTATTGATCAGTTTGATGGCTGTTTAGTTTTTTATTGAGGCATTTGAATCAGTTTTTTTTTTTTTACATCAGTTTATATCATAGATGTTTTAGTTGCTTGTTGGGTTGTTTGAGTTTTTAACCTACAACCTATGATTGCCAGACCCAGGGGGTCGGCCTACAGGAGGCTTTGTCTGTCGGTCGGTCTGTCCCTCTTTTCCTCCCCAGCCATTCAGGAACGCTTCAGATTTAAACCACCAGGGGCAACAGAGCAGGTCTGGACCATAGACCGTATAAATGAGATGGACAAAGCCACTCCGCTGCTTTCTACAGACCGAAAATGAAGCCGATTGTTCCAAGACTGTAGGTCCGCCATCTTTCAATATCGCGTCATATTGCGTCATATCCTGCAGAATGAGACCAGACCATTATTGGTTGGGTAGCTTGTCAATCAAGAGCGTGGGCGGGGAATGAATGCTATTGGTTGTGTAGCTTGTCAATCAAATCATCCCGCCCCTCCTAGAGAATAGCCTACTTTATCGTCAATTTTTAAATAAATAGGACCATAATTTAGCAAAACTCATATCCTGATGATTGAAAGGAGACTCTAAACTAGCGACTGGAAGCATATAGAATTTATGACAATTTTTATTACAGTAAGAACATTTAGTCTAAAGTTTGTCAAAAAAAACATTCACTTGCGTTAAAATTAATTCTTTCTGACACCGCAGGTCGGCGCAGGGTAAAACAGCGCCACTCTGGCCATTTAATCGGCTTCATCGTAAATATCTAAGACTTGCCCCTTGGTCTGGACTTGCATTAAATTCATTCAAAACTTATTCCTGTTGCCCGCTGGATTACTTTTAGGCAATTTTGTTCTACATAACTTATTTCAAAGGTTTATTACTACACGAGCAGCATAGTAAATTACCTAAACTAATGAAATGCTGGATTCAAAGGGACAGGTGAATGTAATCAGACTGGAAGGTTTGCTAGTCTAGCCTATACACAAATCTACAACCAAATACCCCTATACACAAAATGCTATACACACACACAAAATGCCTAAATTGATTTATACTTTTAACTTATAAAGTGGTGTGTAGTTGTGTTGCCTACTAGGAATGTGTTCCTTCTGGGTCTGGTAGAACCAGGGGCTTATTACACGAAAGGAGAATTGAATAAGCCTGGATTTAAGTCAAATCCAGGTTTGACAAATTCTGGTCCGTACAGCCTGGTTTATTCCGTTCCATGAACGCCAAGCCAGGCTGAAAAGGAGCGACTTTGTCGAGCTAGACCTTGTCAAGCCAGGCTGTGTCGAGCCAGGATGGTAAAGCTAGGCTTCACGTATCCAATAAAAGACCATGAAAGTCGATAGCAGAATCCTTGAACTTGACCAATCATGGAGCCCAAAACCAGAGCGGCGTTCTTCTCTGTGGCTGAACAGCAGCACTGCAGCAGTGCCGTTCCCAGGAATTACATTTAGGGCAGGCAAAATTCCCCCCCAAGCTGCTCTCAGAGACCCTTTTATGCCAGGTGAGTACAGGTGATGGCCCAGACCCCCACCCCTGGCACTCCTGGTACCCCATGAAGACAAAGGCATAGATTTTCATTGCATCACTATATAGGCGAGGGTCGCTCTTCTGAATGGATGCGGTGGTGATTAGCTGCCTGCCCGTGTGAATGGACGAGGAGGCGGGATAATGGTCCGACGGCCACTATTCAGTTTGGATTTTTTTTCACTGCCTGTTTTTCAGCCAGTCTTTTACTTCATTTTCTAGGGGAGGAGAGATTTTAGTTCCTGCCTCTATGGTGGGTACGCCACTGATAGCGTCACAATCATTTTTAACTACTTAGCTTTGGCTATTCAAAAATAGCAGATCTACAAGCTCATAGCGTGGCACCGAGTGCCACACTATGAGCTTGTAGATGTGCTATTTTTGAAAAATCTTGAAAATGTGTGCATATCTTTGAAATATTTATACATTTTAAAGTGAAAATTTTTAACTCAAATCTTTGCTTCTGGGGGTCCCTGGCACAAAACATTTTCAGATGGGGGTCCGCGGCCAAATGTAAATCAATTTAGACTCAGAGTTTATTTATTTAATAATGAGTCCCAAGACTCAAGACCCAAAAGAGAAATTTGATGTCTCCCCGGGAGCCGGGGTCTTGACTCAAGACCCAAAAGAGAAATTTGATGTCTCCCCGGAATCATACGAGGAAGTAAAATGTATAATAAGCAAGAAAGGAAACATGGCCACAATACATAGATATTTCACTTTAAGCGCCCAATGCGATGTCAATGGCCATTAAAAGGAGGAAAAAAGTTAGTTAACCCATGGGAGCCAAATTGCTCTGATGCTGAACTTCCTGTGCTGGGAGTCGATCCCATGACCTTGTGGTCTAGCCTGGTTCCAGACCATAGACCCCGCCCACTCTCTGAGTGAGCTCCTCTTGTTCTGGTATAATGTGAGCATATGGCTTTTCACGGTCGAAGAAAAACCTGTCAAATCAGAGTCGGAGGTGGGGGTGGTCTAACGACAAGCCCAGCCTGATCGCCAGAGAATTAGTATACATTGCACGGATTTGTGCACGTCATTCCGTGCATAGTCGCCTAGAAACCCCCAAATTCCGTGCATATGTATGGGGAGTCCCACGGTGGGCGTAACCAGTCGCAACCCGGAAAAACCAGGAAGTAGAGCAGTCCCCACAACAAAATTTACGATTCTGTGCCTATCGGTACGTAACTCAAACGGCGCTGAGTAGGCTCAAGGGAATGTCGCAATGTTCAGGACGGCAACTCGCTCGCTTTAGCTCGCTCGGTGGTCCTTCACACGGCGACAATTCCCTTGAGACTGCGCGCCTCCGAAATGGTTTAGTCACAATGGGGGAGATGCGAGGCGGCTATGCACGGAATTTGTGGTTTTCCAGTAGTCTATGCACGGATTTTGAGAAACGTTGAAAAACGTTCAATGAGAACGTTTCCTCTGGCGATCGGGTTGACAAGCCAATCAGTGAATATCTGCTAAAACAAGCTGTGCGATGATGTCAGATGTAGGCGGATCCGTGGATCTCTTGTGATTGGTTTAGGGAAATTTGAATCCCCTCCCCCTGGTAATCACAGACATTGCAGCTAATTTCAGACTGAAGCTCCACGCAGCCTCAGGCTGATAATGAGGCTACGGTAAGGGTCCATGGCTGAATTGGTTAATGTATGTTTGGTAGCACTTTACAATAATGACCCGTTATAAAGCATTTATAAACGTTTATAAGTAGTTTGTAAACTATTAACAAATCATTAACAACCTGTTTGTTGACATTCGTAAATGATTACTAAAACCTTTATAAGTTACAAATCATTTGTAAAGTATTAGTAAGTAGTGAACTATTCATGAATAAGCCATTTATATACATCTGTAAAAGATTATTAAATCATTTGTAACGACCCATTCTAAAGCATTTATAAACGTTTATAAGCAGTTTGTAGACTATTAACAAATCATTAACAACCTGTTTATTGACATTCGTAAATGATTACTAAAACCTTTATAACTACGGTTACAAATCATCTATAAAGGTATTAGTAACTATTCATGAATAAGCCATGTATAATACATCTGTAAATGATTATTAAATCATTTGTAACTGATGTTACATAATAAATACAAGCTATTGGTAGCTTGTTCATGTTTAACATATGCTTTGTTAAACATTCCTAAAGTATCTATAAATCCTTAGTACATGTTATTATGTGCCCTATAGTAAAGTGAAGACAGTTCATCATTTACAACTGTCTGTTAATGTGTTTGTTCATGTTTAACATGCTTTGTAAAACATTCCTAAAACATCTATAAATCCTTTGTACATGTTATTATGTGCCCTACAGTAAAGTGAAGACAGTTCATCATTTATGACTGTCTGTTAATGTGGACTTTCTCCTTACCTGTTGCAAACTACCTGGCTTTCATGAATGCAGACACCAAACAATTACTAGAATTATCATTCATGTTAAGCAAATGATGCGTAAGACATTCGTAAAGAGTATGTAAACCATTTGTGGTGTTAGGGACCAAAAAAGTCACTACAAAGTACTACCAATCAACTCTAAATTGCCTGAAACGTACTCCTAACAGGTTTTTGGGGGGACGATTTTGGCCTCCACACTTAGGGCGCGCTCTCACCAAAAGTTGGCTGGCCGCTGTTAAACGCAGGTTGTGCGCGGCCACAGTTTTTTGCAGCCAGCGGATTCTAAAAAAACGCTGTGACGCACCTGTCAATCACATTCAAGACCGTCCCCGTAGCCCGCACCGCCACTAGACAAAAACATTTCTTTGCACTTTCACACTTGGGGTTCGTACATCTACATACACATTCAGATTTAAAATATAAAGTGCTTACCCCATGGCCACGGATGTTACAATCATGTACAGGCCCTCACAAGTATCCGTATCTTCCGTATTGTTCAATAAAAAGCATTTTAATCCAATCAGTGGTCATTTTCTCCGTATGCTTGTAACTGCGCGACCCTAGCGGTTGAGAGGTGTATTGCACTGTTGGTACATTATAACTCTATGGGGAAATGGCCACCAATCGGATTATAATGCTTTTTATTGAACAATACGGAAGATACGGGTACTTCTGAGGGTCCGTACATGATTGTAAAATCCATGGCCATGGGGTAAGCACTTTATATTTTAAATCTGAATGTGTATGTAGATGTACGAACCCCAAGTGCACAAATTATAAAGTACTGGGTGAGATGCAACAGCTACAACCAATTGGTCCACTGAGAGCACCATGTTGCTTCCTGAGTCTTGGGACGGTCCGCATTCGACTCACCCGATTGGACAGAGGGGTAAAATCAGCTCCTGCCTCCAGCAGTTTTATGCTTCTTCGTGTAGAGCGGATAAACGCACGGTCTGCGCGACAAGCGGAAAAATCTGCTCTTGCGTGAATCCACGCATTTGCATTGACAAAGCATTGGCAGATTCTGCCCCAGAGGTAAAATAAAAGTGCGGTGGGAGCGCGCCCTTAGTGATTATTTCGGATTTAACTTTCGTTTCGGTGGTGACCAACTTTCGTTTCGGTAGTTTGATTACAAAATGTAAGTTGTGTAAAAAATAATCTGACTATACTAAGTTGTTATTTGTTTGTTTAAGTCAGGCTATACTCTACTCAGAGTCATAAGTTTACAAAATGTACTAAAGTACAGTGAACGTCTGTGCGGTTTGTCTTCATCACTGAAAATAACGTACATGTAAACTGATGTCATGTGCAGTTGGGGTGAAGTAACACAACCATTTCACTCCTAATAATACCTATTTGATTTGACATCCTGACTTGCTGCTGTAGCTGAGGCTAGAACCTGTTACCTGCGGCTCACTATTCAGTGACTCTATCCATACACCTACAGCTGTTTCCTTGGAATCTGCGGTTCTGAAACGTTTTGTTGTCAACCCCCCAAATTGACATGTATTTGGGCAGTGGACCCCAATGTGAAAAGATGTAGTGTCAGGGCCCCCCATGAAAAAGATGTATATTTATGCTGTAACACATTTTTTTTAAAGTTATTTGTCTTGTTTGTTGTTCAAGTCAAAGCACCAGGAAGGCTGTACTTGTCAGCCATCTGTTAGCTCAATGGGTTGAGACGCAGTATTCATGATCCAGAGGCCATGAGTTCAAATCCCATTGATGTCTTTCCTATGATTCTTTCCTTTGCAGACTGGCTTCCAGAAGATCAACTGAAAACTAGCTATATTTGTCATCCAACTGTTAGCTCAATGGGTTGAGACGCAGTATACATGATCCAGAGGCCATGAGTTCAAATCCCATTGATGTCTTTCCTATGATTCTTTCCTTTGCAGACTGGCTTCCAGAAGATCAACTGAAAACTACCAGGAAGGCTGTACTTGTCAGCCATCTGTTAGCTCAATGGGTTGAGACGCAGTATTCATGATCCAGAGGCCATGAGTTCAAATCCCATTGATGTCTTTCCTATGATTCTTTCCTTTGCAGACTGGCTTCCAGAAGATCAACTGAAACTACCAGGAGGGCTGTACTTGTCAGCCATCTGTTAACTCAATGGGTTGAGACGCAGTATACATGATCCAGAGGCCATGAGTTCAAATCCCACTGGTGTCTTTACTGTGATGCTTCCCTTTGCAGACTAACTTCTAGAAAAACAAGTTAAAACCACCAGAAAACCTGTAACTCTCAGCCAACAGCATAGCTCAACTGGTAGAGCGTCTGTCCAATAACATGACTTGACTTGACTTGAGTGGGTTCGATTCCCACTCGAGTCAAGTGTCCACGGTAACTTGGGGCAACGGATAAATTGACTGATATCCTTAGTGATGCTTCCCTTTGCAGACTAACTTCTAGAAAAACAAGTTAAAACCACCAGGAAACCTGTAACTCTCAGCCAACAGCATAGCTCAACTGGTAGAGCATCTGTCCAATGACTTGACTTGACTTGACTTGAGTGGGTTTGATTCCCACTCGAGTCAAGTGTCCCCGGTAACGTGGGGCAACGGATAAATTGACTGATATCCTTAGTGATGCTTCCCTTTGCAGACTTTATCCGTTGCCCCAAGATACCGGGGACACTTGACTCGAGTGGGAATCAAACCCACTCAAGTCAAGTCAAGTCAAGTCATTGGACAGATGCTCTACCAGTTGAGCTATGCTGTTGGCTGAGAGTTACAGGTTTCCTGGTGGTTTTAACTTGTTTTTCTAGAAGTTAGTCTGCAAAGGGAAGCATCACTAAGGATATCAGTCAATTTATCCGTTGCCCCAAGTTACCGTGGACACTTGACTCGAGTGGGAATCAAACCCACTCAAGTCAAGTCAAGTCAAGTCATTGGACAGATGCTCTACCAGTTGAGCTATGCTGTTGGCTGAGAGTTACAGGTTTCCTGGTGGTTTTAACTTGTTTTTCTAGAAGTTAGTCTGCAAAGGGAAGCATCACTAAGGATATCAGTCAATTTATCCGTTGCCCCAAGTTACCGTGGACACTTGACTCGAGTGGGAATCGAACCCACTCAAGTCAAGTCAAGTCATGTTATTGGACAGACGCTCTACCAGTTGAGCTATGCTGTTGGCTGAGAGTTACAGGTTTTCTGGTGGTTTTAACTTGTTTTTCTAGAAGTTAGTCTGCAAAGGGAAGCATCACAGTAAAGACACCAGTGGGATTTGAACTCATGGCCTCTGGATCATGTATACTGCGTCTCAACCCATTGAGTTAATAGATGGCTGACAAGTACAGCCCTCCTGGTAGTTTCAGTTGATCTTCTGGAAGCCAGTCTGCAAAGGAAAGAATCATAGGAAAGACATCAATGGGATTTGAACTCATGGCCTCTGGATCATGAATACTGCGTCTCAACCCATTGAGCTAACAGATGGCTGACAAGTACAGCCTTCCTGGTAGTTTTCAGTTGATCTTCTGGAAGCCAGTCTGCAAAGGAAAGAATCATAGGAAAGACATCAATGGGATTTGAACTCATGGCCTCTGGATCATGTATACTGCGTCTCAACCCATTGAGCTAACAGTTGGATGACAAATATAGCTAGTTTTCAGTTGATCTTCTGGAAGCCAGTCTGCAAAGGAAAGAATCATAGGAAAGACATCAATGGGATTTGAACTCATGGCCTCTGGATCATGAATACTGCGTCTCAACCCATTGAGCTAACAGATGGCTGACAAGTACAGCCTTCCTGGTGCTTTGACTTGAACAACAAACAAGACAAACAACTTTAAAAAAATGTGTTACAGCATAAATATACATCTTTTTCATGGGGGGTCCTGACACTACATCTTTTCACATTGGGGTCCACTGCCCAAATACATGTCAATTTGGGGGGTTGACAACAAAATGTTTCAGAACCACAGATTCCAAGGAAACAGCTGTAGGAGAATGGATAGAGTCACTGACTAGTGAGCCGCAGGTAACAGGTTCTAGCCTCAGCTACAGCAGCAAGTCAGGATGTCAAATCAAATAGGTATTATTAGGAGTGAAATGGTTGTGTTTCTTCACCCCAACTGCACATGACATCAGTTTACATGTACGTTATTTTCAGTGATGAAGACAAACCGCACAGACGTTCACTGTACTTTAGTACATTTTGTAAACTTATGACTCTGAGTAGAGTATAGCCTGACTTAAACAAACAAATAACAACTTAGTATAGTCAGATTATTTTTTACACAACTTACATTTTGTAATCAAACTACCGAAACGAAAGTTGGTCACCACCGAAACGAAAGTTAAAT
The DNA here is from genome assembly GCF_963454915.1 of Gymnoscopelus microlampas. NCBI lineage: Eukaryota > Metazoa > Chordata > Actinopteri > Myctophiformes > Myctophidae > Gymnoscopelus > Gymnoscopelus microlampas. The sequence continues at coordinate 23,887,980 of NC_139948.1, forward strand.
CCGAAATAATCACTAAGTGTGGAGGCCAAAATCGTCCCTCCAAAAACCTGTTAGGAGTACGTTTCAGGCAATTTAGAGTTGATTGGTAGTACTTTGTAGTGACTTTTTTGGTCCCTAACACCACAAATGGTTTACATACTCTTTACGAATGTCTTACGCATCATTTGCTTAACATGAATGATAATTCTAGTAATTGTTTGGTGTCTGCATTCATGAAAGCCAGGTAGTTTGCAACAGGTAAGGAGAAAGTCCACATTAACAGACAGTCATAAATGATGAACTGTCTTCACTTTACTGTAGGGCACATAATAACATGTACAAAGGATTTATAGATGTTTTAGGAATGTTTTACAAAGCATGTTAAACATGAACAAACACATTAACAGACAGTTGTAAATGATGAACTGTCTTCACTTTACTATAGGGCACATAATAACATATACTAAGGATTTATAGATACTTTAGGAATGTTTAACAAAGCATATGTTAAACATGAACAAGCTACCAATAGCTTGTATATATTATGTAACATCAGTTACAAATGATTTAATAATCATTTACAGATGTATTATACATGGCTTATTCATGAATAGTTACTAATACCTTTATAGATGATTTGTAACCGTAGTTATAAAGGTTTTAGTAATCATTTACGAATGTCAATAAACAGGTTGTTAATGATTTGTTAATAGTCTACAAACTGCTTATAAACGTTTATAAATGCTTTAGAATGGGTCGTTACAAATGATTTAATAATCTTTTACAGATGTATATAAATGGCTTATTCATGAATAGTTCACTACTTACTAATACTTTACAAATGATTTGTAACTGTAGTTGTAAATGTTTTAGTAATCATTTACGAATGTCAACAAACAGGTTGTTAATGATTTGTTAATAGTTTACAAACTACTTATAAACGTTTATAAATGCTTTATAACGGGTCATTATTGTAAAGTGCTACCGTATGTTTTACTAAGTAACTAAAGTTTTCAAATAATTGTAGTGGAATAAAAGTACAATATTTGTAGTGGAGTAAAAGTAGCCTACCGAAAATTGGAAATACTCCAGTAAAGTAAAAAAAAAAAGAAGAATTAAACAGAAAAATAAACACAAAACACAGGCACTGGCATGGAGCTCCTGGTTTACCGGGCTTGGGGTTCGATTCCCTGCTGTGCCCTACTCATTGTGTTGCCGTTTATATTTGATCTCTCACATAGTCACATTGAATAGTTTCATGTATTATACCGTTTCTAGGTGAAAGTGTTTTTTTTTAGGTCCCAAAATCGTCCATCGACCTCCAGTATAAATCTCTGAACTTTTAAAGGAGTACAATTCTAAAGCTATTAAACATTTCAAAGATCCCTTTTCAGGCAATGCATGTCCACAGTAAGATGTATATATTATTATTATTATTATTATTATTACAAGGAGTGGAGCAGTCCAAATGTCCCATAGCCTACGTCCCAGCCACCCCGCCCCCACCCAAAGAAAGAATACCTGCCAACTTAATTATATAGAATAGCAGATCTAGAAGCTCACAACACATTGCAATCCGTTGTGAGTGATGGTGTAATGGTGTAATTGTCAGGCTTTCAGCTTGGAGATTCCATGTTCAAATCCCAGTCTTCCAACAGTTGATGGAGTGCTTTAAATTTTCGAAGGCTAAAATACAAAATAACAACTCAAAAACACTAGAAGTCAAATCTGGGGTTGAACAGGAAAGTTACAATATTATGCAGCTTTAAATGCTGAAGTATTTCAACTACTAACGGAAGGCTAACATACAACAGAATGTTTCAAGAATACTTGGAGACATGTGCCATAAGTCACTGAGCGATGGTGTAATGGTCTAATGCTCAGACTCTCAGCACAGAGATTCCATGTTCAAATCACAGTTATTTTACATAAAGAAATTCAAAACCATCTAATTCAATTATCTCTTCCTGCTGTAAAGTATGCCACAGGGCTCTACTCTTGTACAAAAGCCAATGGATGGTTTCTTTTGATTGACCAACTATTGACTTGATTGTTTTGATTTTGTAAAATGTCAGGCATAGAGTTATCCCCCTCAAGGATCCCTGGGGTCCCCGGACCCCACTTTGAGAACCACTGGCCACCACAGAATACAATTTCTCACTAAATGTATTTACTAAACCAATAACCAGCATAGCCTATATATGTAGTGTGTGTGTGTGTGTGTGTGTGTGTGTGTGTGTGTGTGTGTGTGCTTGCTTGGGTTGCTCATTTGGCATTTGAATCATACTCTGTTAATACTGGGCTCACTAGCTCAGTTAGTGTATGATTACACAATGTCAAAAGATAAGATAAATAATCAACCAAGTGTTCTTTATAATTTGTTGTATAACTGTTGCGTTGGCATTGATTTTTTTTTTCAGGGCTGGATTTTGTCACCTCACTGTAATGACCTTATTTTTGGCATCACAGATACAGAAGATAATAGTATTCATGAGTTACTTAGGCTACAGGTTGGGAAAACCTGTAGCCTATGTGGGAAATGTGTGGGAAGATGATCATGCTCAAGAGACGCAATGCCCCCCTTGTTACTGAAGCCCAGATTTGTTTATGCCCAGAAGGTCAATGTTCCCAACCTGCCGGCAATCTGGGAACCCATGTAAAAAAAAAGAGGCTGAAACAGCGCCCCCTGCGACGTTGTATGGACGTCCAAAACGGACGTCCAAACGACGTCTGAGTCAGGACCTCAGTCAGTAACATTCATCGAGCTCTGGACTTAGTAATTTTTTTTCCGTTTCGGTAGTGACACAATGGTGTCACTACCAAAACGAAAAAAAAATTGTTCCCCCAAAAACCTGTTAGGAGTACGTTTCAGGCAATTTAAAGTTGATTGGTAGTGACTTTTTTACCAAAAAAAAGTCACTACCAATCAACTTTAAATTGCCTGAAACGTACTCCTAACAGGTTTTTGGGGGAACATTTTTGGCCTCCACACTTAGTGATTTTTTCGGATTTAACTTAGTTTCGGTAGTGACACAATGGTGTCACTACCGAAACGAAAAAAAAATTACTAAGTCCAGAGCTCGATGAATGTTAGGGACCCAAAAAAAAGTCACTACCAATCAACTTTAAATTGCCTGAAACGTACTCCTAACAGGTTTTTGGGGGAACATTTTTTTTTTTCGTTTCGGTAGTGACACCATTGTGTCACTACCAAAACGGAAAAATAATTACTAAGTCCAGAGCTCGATGAATGTTAGGGACCAAAAAAAAAGTCACTACCAATCAACTTTAAATTGCCTGAAACGTACTCCTGACAGGTTTTTGGGGGAACATTTTTTTTTCCGTTTCGGTAGTGACACCATTGTGTCACTACCGAAACGGAATTTTTTTTTACTAAGTCCAGAGCTCGATGAATGTTAGGGACCAAAAAAAAAGTCACTACCAATCAACTTTAAATTGCCTGAAACGTACTCCTAACAGGTTTTTGGGGGAACAATTTTTTTTTAGTTTCGGTAGTGACACCATTGTGTCACTACCGAAATCACACAGACTGCCTTACTGCCAATTCACGCACCTCTCATCCACACTGCATAATTGCTCCTCACACTACTTCATAGCCAACTGTCTTCACTTCTCAGCTCAACTCCTCGCAAAGAACACACGCTGCCAGCAGCACCAACCGCAGCCCAACACACCGAGACGCTCCTTGAGACTTTTGCGCCAGGCTGCAGCCACAGCACAACCTTCCTTGCAGCTGTCTCCCAAACAAGGTAATGACTTATGCTCTTCTCCACTCTTGCACACATTCTCTCCACTGCACTGTCATACACCCTATACTCACACACCACATACATGCACACAGTCTGGGTATGTGTCTCCCTGTGCATTGCGTGTGTGCGTGTGTGTGTGTGCATGTTCTGTCTGCAACACACAGCCCTCTTTGCCCTTATCTCTGCTCCTCAGTTGCCCTTCCTCTGCACTTCCATGCACTTCACATTCCACATGACGGCAGAGTCATTTCACACATGCCCTATAACTAATATACTGCTTCCCCCTCCACAAACAGCACACCACACTACATACACACCAACATGCAACACCTGCATGTACTACTCTCTCCACCCACACCCCTATCTACATTTGCCTGCCAAAGGGCCTGACCGTGCAATGGTATCTGCTGAAGCGGATGGCGTCCAACCGGCACGTGATGAGATTCGCGAGTATGTGGACATGCGTTCAGTTGGATCCAGTGAGGCCTGCTGGAAACTCTTCTCCTTCAACATATCAAAGAACCACCCTCCTGTCAAAGCCCTCCGCCTGCATCTGAAAGAGCAGCAGCAAGTCTATTTTGCCCATGGTCATGAGGAGACTGTGGTGCAGCAGAAGAGGGCCACAGAGTTGACTGCTTTCTTCGACAACAATGACAAACAGAAAGCCCTCGCAGGTCCACACTTCGACCCTACAACCATGCCGCGCTATGTTGACATGCCTCAGAAATACACCTACCTACCACAAACCAAAAAATGGAAGCTCAGAAAAAAAAGGCAGTCACCATTGGTCGCGTCCACACCGTCAACCCCGTGGCAGGCGACGTCTTCTACTTGAGAATGATACTCCACCATGACCACTGCAGAGGGAAAACAAGTTTTGACGACCTCTACTCCATCAATGGCAGGACCCTGGAAACCTACAAGGAAGTGTGCAGGGAGCTCGGCCTATTGGATGATGACAACGAGTGGGCCACTGTCCTCACTGAGGCTGCAATCACACAGCTGTGCCCACAGATTCGTCTCTTATTCGTAATCATCCTCCTCTTCTGCCAACCAGCTGACCCCAAAACACTGTTCAACGACAACTGGTCACAGTGGACTGATGATTTCAAGCGCACAGCACAGCGTAGGAATCTCTCCTTCACTGAGGACCAGCTGAAAACCATGGTCCGACTGGATCTACAAGCCTCACTCCAGTCACATCCCCAGGACCTCCACAACGTTTTCCTGGAACCAATGACTGATGCTGAAAAGGCCACTGTCCATGGGCTGGTCAACATGGAAGACGCCCTCATCCGTGAAGAAATGAACTATTGTTGCCTCCACTGTGGAGGCAACAATACCAAAGTTCACTACAGCACAACAACAGATTTACGACACAGTCATGTCAGCTGTCACACAACAACAAAGCCTACAAGTCTTCATATCTGCACGTGGAGGCTGGGGTAAAACCTTCCTGCTCAATGCCCTCCTAGATGCAGTGCGGAGTCTGGAACCAGGTGGCTGCATTGCCCTTGCCATGGCCACCACTGGCATTGCAGCCCAACTCCTTCACCTCGGCAGAACGCTCCATTCGCGCCTGAAAGCTCCTCTCCACCTCACAAAGAACACTACCTTGAACATCACAGCACAGAGCAGCCTGGCCAAACTACTACGCCGCTCACGCCTCCTGCTGATTGATGAAGCCACCATGATGCACCGCCACCTGCTAGAGGCACTTGACCGCTCACTGCAAGACCTACTCCAGAAGCCAAACACTCCATTTGGTGGCAAAATTATTGTCTTGGCAGGTGACTTCCGACAGTGTCTCCCAGTGATTCGAGGGGCCAATGAGGGCCAGATTATAGACAGCTGCCTGAACAATTCCACACTCTGGGAAAAATTCTCAGTCTTCTCCCTCACAGAAAACATGCGCGTCAAGGCCAGTGGAGACCCACATCTGGAGGACTTCGACACGTGGACCCTCAGCCTTGGCGTTGGCACAGCAAATGATGCCAACGACTTCGTCTCCATCCCTGAAAGCATGCGTTTCCACATTCAACCTAACACAGATCGCAACAACGTCGCAGAGGCCACATCCATGAAAGAATTTTGCAACACAGTGTTTCCAGACTTGCCTACCAATTACGCACGCACTGACTGGCTGCACGGCAGATCACTGCTTGCCCCTACCAACAAAGAGGTGGACACCATCAATGACATCATGGAGACCTGGATGCCAGGTATGGCTACCAAGCTCACCAGTGCTGACACCCTGGTGGACTACCAAGATGTTATGCGCTTCACCATCAAATATCTCAACACCCTCTGCCCCAGTGGATTTCCCCGCCACATCATCACCCTCAAGCCTGGAATGCCCTTGATGCTACTCCGCAACATCAGCCCTAAAGACGGACTGTGCAATGGCACCAAACTCTTCTTCCAGAGGTCCCTCAACAACAAGCTCCTGCTGTGCACAATCACAGCCACACAACAGGAAGTCTTGATCCCTCGCATCAAGTTCCTTCCTGAAGCTGGACAGTTCCCTTTTGACTGGGCCAGACGACAGTTTCCGATCCGCACTGCTTTTGCCACCACCATCAACAAGTCCCAAGGGCAGACCCTCAGAAGAGTGGGAGTCTGGCTACAGTCCCCTGTCTTCAGCCACGGACAGCTTTATGTTGCCAGTTCAAGGACGGGTGACCCAGCAGCCCTGACGTTTGCCATACCGCACCAGACAGACCACACTGAAAATGTGGTTTTCAAACAAGTGCTTCTTCCACATTGAGGTAAAAGTCTTGCATTCTTCCATGTGCCATTTGTAATTGCTCTACATAATTGACAATACCTACCGCTTCAAACACAAATCACTGTCTTCACTGTCACATGATCCATGGTGGACGTCTCACATTGTGTGCTTCCTTCCCGCATTCTCCATTTCTCCCATTCTGCAGCCTCTGTCATGGATGACTATCTGTGTAGCCTCAGCCCGTTGCAACTTCCCTTCATGGTCAAGTGCTCCTTCACAAAGAGGTACGTCTGCTGCATTGTCACATGTGCCATTTCTCATTCATCTACATAAGTGCTGCTGACAATGACACAAATTACCACTTCACAGACATTTCACTGCCTTGCCCGCACACCAGCGCCCGTTCCACAGACCATCTCACAGCAGTCCTCCACCACCTGCAGTGGCCCCCCGTCAAACAAACAATCCACTACTATTACTACAGTTTTCCCCCCTAATCAACGTGACGATGAGCTGACCAATTGGTGGTTGCCAAAGTCGTTGTGATACAGGGATACACTTTTATCCCGCACTGTTCCAAAAACTTCTGGCACCACATAGGTCAAAACCCCCTTCTGCTCATCACACAGCACCACAACCACTGTCATCAAAGTCACCGCTGCCATTCAGCCATTTAGTCCAGTTCTATATGTAATTTCGTTCAACTTTTCGGGGGATTAGGAAAACTATATATTTTTGGAAACTTCAGAGTATAACAAATCAGAAAATCCATGATTCCATTTGCGCAGAAGCCAATATGGTGGCCATCTTGGATTTTGAAAAATGGCGACCTTTGAATATTCGTTTTTCAATATCTCGACTTCTTGATTACGTAGGATCTGGATTCTAGTGGCTAAATCTACATTTTTAGGGTCAGGAAATCCAATGGTGCTAATTAAAAATATTTACAAATGATCAATGGCACAGTTTTGGTCATAATCCTTGATTTTGGGGGAAACAATGTAATATTCGTTTTTCCACTATTTTGACTTCTAGATTACATAGGATCATGATTCAAGTGGTTAAATCTACATTTTTCAGGAAATCCAATGGTGCTAATTAAAATCCGTGATCAATAGCACATATTTACATAACAATCTCGAATTGTAATATATGATTATCTGAAGAGACAGAGACGGATGATTTCTCTCATTGACACAAGGTTGCGTCATTTATTTACACAAACACAAACTAGACCAGTCTATACATCATCCTCACTATCATCATTGCTGTCACTAGCCAATGTATCTTGACAGTCTTCATCATTTTGGCAGTCAGCAATACACTGACATAGCTCCATACAGGGTAGCCCCACTGATCGGTGCCGTGTCATTGTTCCGACGGCTCATTGTTCCGACGGTTACTAACCCTATACCTAACCCTAACCGCACGCGGAAGCCACGTAGTCGGAGTAATGGGATGTCGGACTTATGGGCAGTCCCCCACTGATCTGCATGAACATCTAAGTGAAGAACAGTCTGCTTTACAGTGACATCTGACCATCTCAATGATTGCCTCTGGTGCTGGGAGGGACTCAGTTGTAACTGGTTTCAGCTGGCCGTCCTTGTCCTTGTAGTAGCCATTGTTGAGTGGGTCAAGGAACTCCTGCTGAATAATGTGAACTCTTAGGACATGCTGCTTGAGAGCACCAAGGGTGGGTGGAAGCTTGTCCCCTTCTACCTTGTGTTTGCAGAGTATCACTCACTATCATCATTGCTGTCACTAGCCAATGTATCTTGACAGTCTTCATCATTTTTGCAGTCAGCAGTACAGTACACTGACATCTGGGATTTTGGAAGTGGCACCAATATGGAAAATTCTGGGTGCAGACCAAGCCAAAGCTTTGCCTGCATTTCATGCCTTTACAGGAGCAGACAACACTGGGATAGGATAGGCAAACCTACCTGGTGGAACAGCTACCTCAAAGCTGGTGATGATGTCCTCCAGGCTCTGAAGATGCTTTCTCAAACCAGTGATGTGATAGAGGATCTACTAACTACAGTAGCTAAGTTTGTATGCACTGCATACTTACCAAAGGGGATCAAAATCGAAAACATCCCTGAGCTGAGATGGCATCTATTATGCAAACACATGGCAGAAGGGGACACGCTTCCACCCACCCTTGGTGCTCTCAAGCAGCATGTCTTAAGAGTCCATATCCAGGCCAGAGTGTGGAGTCAGGCACACATTGCTCAGCAGGAGTTCCTTGACCCACTCAACAATGGCTACTACAAGGACAAGGACGGCCAGCTGAAACCAGTTACAACTGAGTCCCTCCCAGCGGGGTGCTCCTTCCATTCCGACATCTCACCACTCCGACTAGTGGCTTCCGCGTGTGGTTAAGGTTAGGGTTAGGGTTAGGTATAGGGTTAGTTAACGTCGGAAAGGCGACATGTCGGAAAGGCGACATGTAACCCCCCCCAGCACCAGAGGCAATCATTGAGATGGTAAAGCAGACTGTTCTACACTTAGATGTCCGTGCAGATCAGTGGGGCTACCCTGTATGGAGCTATGTCAGTGTATTGCTGACTGCCAAAATGATGAAGACTGTCAAGATACATTGGCTAGTGACAGCAATGATGATAGTGAGGATGATGTATAGGCTGGTCTAGTTTGTGTTTGTTTAAATAAATGACGCAACCTTGTGTCAATGAGAGAAATCATCTGTCTCTGTCTCTTCAGATAATCATATATTACAATTCTAGATTGTTATGTAAATATGTGCTATTGATCACTGATTTTGATTAGCACCATTGGATTTCCTGAAAAATGTAGATTTAACCACTTGAATCATGATCCTATGTAATCTAGAAGTCAAAATAGTGGAAAAACGAATATTACATTTTTCATTTTTTTTCCCAAAATCAAGGATTATGACCCAAATCTGTGCCATTGATCATTTGTAAATATTTTTTAATTAGCACCATTGGATTTCCTGACCCTAAAAATGTATTTAGCCACTAGAATCCAGATCCTACGTAATCTAGAAGTCGAGATATTGAAAAACGAATATTCAAAGGTCGCCATTTTTCAAAATCCAAGATGGCCACCATATTGGCTTCCGCGCAAATGGAATCATGGATTTTCTGATTTGTTATACTCTGAAGTTTCCAAAAATGTATAGTTTTCCTAATCCCCCGAAAATTTTAACGAACCTTCTTTTTTGGACATATAGAACTGGACTAATTCTGCAGAGCCTCTCATGACAACCCGCCACCTGCCGGCCTTGCAGCTTCTTTCCTGGACTACTGCTTCGTCCCCCTTGAGGCAAGGTTCATGCATTGTTACATTCCTTTCTCATAAATCCACATAACTAATAGTGCTGCTGCTTAACACTTCACACACATATCACTGCCTTTCCTTTCACATAATCCCTCTTTAACATGTCACATTGTGTGGTTGATTCCTGGCTGCTCTTTCACTCCCATTCTGCAGGCCCTGCGTTGCCAATCTCTGGAACCTGATGACGTGCCAACTTCCTTACATCATGGACATCTGCTTCTTCCCCATTGAGGTACATCTGTTGCATTCTTCCATGTGTCATTTATGCTTGCACTACATAATTGTCAAGGCCTACCACTTCACACAAAAGACGCTTCCTTACACTGTTACATCTTTTCAAAATATCCATTCCTATGCAAGGCCCAGTAGCAAACAAAAAAGCATACAACCCCGCAAGCTATTCCGCCCTACGTACACACAACACTCACTCACACGATCAGGTGGCAATAAGGTGAGTCTGCAATGAGCCAATATTCACAACGCCTCTTTGCAAACAACAGAATTCCACGATCCACCTCCCTTAAAGGAGCATACATCCCATCTTAATGCCCACTCTGTGCTACAGCGACACAAACACAAAGACAGACACACGTAGGCACCAGCGAACGCAAAGCCCCGCGCAACGGCTGGGGTCTCTGGGGGCGTAGTCCCCCGAGACTCTAGTAAATGGATAAAGTGGTTAAAATGTTTATGATGCTACCTTAACTACTCTAGCTGGGAACCCCCTGAAATCCCCCCAAGGACCCCTGGGGGTCCCCGGACCCCACTTTGAGACCGGCTAAGAGCTTGTAGCTGCGTTAGCATTTGGAACCGTATCCATCACACTAAGAGCTGGTGTGTGGACTTCACGTCTGATAAACCATTACAATACCAGTGGTCTTCAAACTTTTACGTTTCAAGGACCACCATAACGGGTCCATTTGGTTCCATTTGTACACTAAAGAGTTACAGACCTGTAATGGTCCATTTGGTCATCAACAATTATAATGATAATGAAGGATCCCAACCCTACACAATGAACATAAAGAATAAAACAAACCATGTAAGGGTAAATACAACAGTATGAACATAAAGATAAAATAAACCACATAAGGGGAAATACAACACTATGAACAAAAAATTAAACAAACCATGTAAGGGTAAATACAACACAATGAACATAAAGAATAAAACATAAAACCATAAATAGTAGAGGACCTGGCTAAGATATGTATGCACTTAATTTAGGAGAGAATATCTCAACTGTTTTAGGATAATATGACCCCAGGGAACAACTTAGGAACTATGAGAAATTCTCTATCCGGGGCGAAATACCCGAAAATGACCACGCCCTTTTTAAAATGACCACACTTCCAACATGGTGCTATCTTCTAACCGTTGGAGCTACAGATTTTCTGAGGTGCTCAAAATGTTCAGAATACTCATGTTTGAAACCCGTGCCCGAGCCAGCAACCCTACAGGTCATCATAGTGGCCAAATCCAATATGGCCGCCACCTGAAAAAGGTTTTGTCTATAATTTTTGAACCAGATGAGCTATGAATGCAAACTTGGTGTCTAAATCATGTTTTTTGACAATTAGAAACATGTTGGAATGCTTATCTTTATGACTGGGGGTGGCTGGACCTCTATTTTGCATATTTCAAAGATGGCGACTATCTGACAATTAGTTTTACTTCCCTTAATCTTCTTCATTTTTGCAAACTTGGTGTCTATTTTATACTTTTTGTATAAAAACACATTAGAATGCTCATATTATTGATTGAAGCCATCTAGAGCACTCGGATTTGCTTATTACAAATATGGCCTATATCAAAAATGTTATGTAACATAAAGTTTCATCCAGAGTGTAGAGTTGTTGGAATGAGTTAAGATCAAACTGAAGAAAAGAAACAACCTGTGTACAGATGTTGAAACAATAGAATATGAGTTGAACACAAATTATACAGCAACAGCCAGTACAGTATATGCAGAGCAATGCTCAGTATAAATTGAATAATATCATACTAGTCAAAGGTGTATAGAATTTTAACAATATTATGTTTAAATTAGAATCACATATTTTTTTTGTTCTAATCATACAACTTCTATATCGATGATATCCAACGGACTCCAGCTCCTCATAATTTGTCCACTACATGACTCTTGAAGCCACGGTGGAGGAGGATGGCGCAAGCTTTACTGGCATCTGCAAGACGGGTCCAGTAAGGTTCCCAAGTCTTAGTCATGGAGTCCCAATACCAGCCCAACGTACTAAAATCTGGGATGTAATGGCCTTTTGACATGCTGAATGTATGTATCAGTTCTGTTGCTGTTGTAACACCAAGACAATTATGTACAATGTACAATAATACATATTGTTCAAATTCTATACATCCTATGATAGCATTACATTTACTAGACCATACCCGGTCAACGCATCCGTGGGGGGATATGCGCACATGATCTGGCAACCTGGGAGGCGACATTGTTTGACACATAAACGCTAATAAGAAGCTGAGGTTTGATGAAATTGAAAAACGGGCTTCACAGTTAAGTTCAGATGGTAATGGTCAATGGCTGTGTGCAAAATCAGAGCAATTGGTCCAGCCACTGAGGAGAACCGGGTAGTGACACCACTACAAACAGGTGACACCACTACAAACAGACAGAGGTTACTAGAATTATAGTAGGATGCTGTGCATTGTTGCACATACTGTACTAGCTGTATAATTAGGAATGAGTTGTACTCTAAATCATTCTATTGTTTCAATAAAATACATCTGTAAGATACATTGGTTGTTTACATAGTGGCCATATATGTGATATGCACATTAGAGTCCTCTAGATAGATTAAATCATTAAGATAAGCATTCCAACATGTTTCTAATCGTCAAAAAACATGATTTAGACACCAAGTTTGCATTTGTAGCTCATCTGGTTCAAACATAGCCAAAACCTTTTTCAGGTGGCGGCCATATTGGATTTGGCCACTATGATGATCCCGAAGGTTGCTGGCTCGGGCACCCTTGCTACATCATCAAAGCATGCCCTAGGTTATATCTGGGACACATTTGGTGCTTTTAGATTGATTCACGCAAAAATATTCTTATGGCCCTGGACTGTAATAAGTTGACCGTTTTTAGCCGTTTTTTTAGCTGTTCTGTAATAAAATATAAAATTTGACATTTTACACTTTCCTATTTTTCACTAAACATGAGTATTGTGAACATTTTGAGCACCTCAGAAAATCTGTAGCTCCAACGGTTTAGAAGATAGAGCCATGTTTGAAGTAGCGGTCATTTTAAAAGGGGCGTGGTCATTTCCGAGTATTTCGCCCCGGATAGAGAATTTCTCATAGTTCCTAAATTGTTCCTTGGGGTCATATTAGCCAAGAACAGTTGAGATAATCTCTCCTAAATTAAGTGCATACATATGTTAGCCAGGTCCTAGACTAAAAGGGTAAATACAACACTATGAACATAAATAAAACAGACCATATAAAATGGTAAATGCAACACTACGAGTAGGGCACTGCAGGGAATTGAACCCCATCCCGGTAAACCAGGAGAACCACACCAGAGCCTTTGTTTTTATGTTGTTATTTACAAATCACATGGTAACATTCACTCATTTACATTTCAACAGTAAAGTCACTTCACAATTTTCAATGTAGATATTCATCTATACTCTTTGTCCAGAGTGACTCACAATAAACAAGGTAAACACATACATAGAATACCATCACATTCAAATACAGTAAATGGAAGTTAAAACAAAACATACATTACAACTGAAATATTTTTTGTGCAAATATTACATAATTTCCAATGATATTATCCATCAAAGACTAATGCTATTATGTAATTTTGACAAGCCTATGAAGTCATGACGACCAAGAAGAAAACAGGAAAACAATAACCCAAAATACATGTCAATAATTAACATTACAACAATAAAAAAGGAGAAAAACTAAAACAAAATACAGATAAGATACAATAAACTAACAGATATTCAAATTAATATTTGCACAAAAAAAACTCTTTGACCTCCCTCATCTATCCCGTCACAGTTCATCCATTTACCAATTTAGTTTATCCACTTAACAAGGCTGCCATGTTAAAGGACAAGTCCGGACTAGAATAACAGCCTTTTTTCCTACTTTTATTGATCCCAAATGACTGGCCATGGAAAATTCATGAACAGGCCATAAATAGGTAGCCATGTTTTCACTCCACACAAACTTTAAGGAAAACTCCTTAGACAGAGAGTAAGAAAATATATTTGCATTTTATTTGTTCATGCTCATAAAGTGCTCCAAGAGCTAAGTGAAAAGTGCAGCAGCAAACTTTTGGGTCAAAGGACCATCGTCAGTGCCTCGCCTACTGACCGCCGTGAATAATGAAGCTTTACCCACAAATGACAACACAGAAATCCACATCACATACTACACTACACTACACTACACTACATTACGGTCATTATGTGATGTGGACTGACGTGATGAAGCTTTAATTGCAAATGATTACATCTGATGATATAGCACTGACGATGGTCCTACGACCTAAATGTGTGTTGCTGCACTTTTCACTTGGAGCACTTGGAGCACTTGATGAACATAGAAAAAATAAAATAAAAATATATGTTCTTAGTCTCTGTCTAAGGAGTTTTCCTTAAGGTTTTTATGGAGTGAGTCTTTATTTCTGCCAGTTTTCATTTGTTTTTGAGATCAGTCAGTAAATATTCCTCTTTCCTCTTAGTATCCTACATTTGTTTTACATGAATAAAATAACATATTTAGAGTAGTAAAACGTTCCTATGTTTCAAAAGAACCCGATACATTTAAAAACAAAAATCAAAGAAATTCCATTTAAAATATTAACATGAGTAATGAAAATAGCAGATCTACAAGCCGAGCTTGTAGATCTGCTATTCTCACTAGGTCCCAGGGAGACATCACATTTCTCTTTTGGGTCTCGAGCTAAAACGTTATGAAAATCTTTACACTGAAATGTTTACATTCCAGTGTGTTTTTGCCATTGCTTGTTTATTGATAATTTCAGATCCGGATTCAAACAGTGACTATTTTTCCTGGGGTCAAATAGTAAAATTAAAATGAATTAAAAGCACATCTAAGAAGCAAGCAACATAGAACATGTGCCATTTCGTGAAAACAACAAATCTAAGCAATAAATTAGAAACAAAACAAAAAAAAAGAGGTTGTGAAAATAGATTTACATGCTCGATGTTGAGCTTGCAAATCTATTATCTTCACTAGTTTGGGTCCTGAGCTAAAAGGTTTGGGAACCTCTGCAGTGGCACAATGCCTGGTAGCTGTTCAATATAGAGCTTACACATTTTGAATGACATCAGTTATGACTGTAATGTTTAGAATGCAATCACACAGTTGTGACTAATGTTTATTTTATTTTCCAGGAGTAATACAGTCTACAGTGACTGAACTGCCTCTTACAGTGTCACAGTGGCTGCTAGCTGATGCCTATGAGTTCAATTCAAAGTTTACAATTTAAATGGTGCATTTATCTATAGTACCTTTAACCAAAGCACTTTGTAATGTGCATTACATTCACCAACATACTTAGCAGGGGGAGAGATAGAGAGATGAGGGATAAAGAGACAGAGAGAGGGATAGATAGAGAGACTCGTATAATTTACATCATTTGTGAACGATTGACATAAATCATACGAGGCGCATTTGACGCAATGGCAGCAACATTCTTTGTTTCATGTTCTCTGCATCAGTCTCAGTCCAGCATCAGTCCATTTTCTTCATTATTCTCCTGCCAAATGACGAGCATTGCACGCAAACAACGTGAAACGAAGTCCACATCACATACTGGTCATATGGTTGTATGTATCGTTTATATTATATTATTATTATTATTATTATGTGATGTGGATTGACGTGATGAAGCTTTACTCGCAAATGACGGCACAAATAACGAGTAACTATACGTGATGCACATGCCGACATCCGTCAAACACCTTCACATCACATACTGGTCATATGTGATGTGGATTGGCGTGATTAAGATTTACCGCAAATGACGCAACGCAAAATCAATTGTGCCAATATTTGTCAGCAATACAGCAACAGCATGAATGACATTAGTACACAACATACAACACTATGAATGACATTAATACACAACATACAACACAAGCAACAGGAATAACCAAAGTCATTAAATGCATATGATATGAATGATGGCCCTACATCTCTCCCTGTTCTGACCTACTGTAAACAACGGCGTGTACCTCGCCTAAAAGAAAAAATTGCCGACCGATGTGAATGACGAGCTATCCGCAAATGTCGTGAAATAATCATAAAATCACATAAATCCACATCACATACGACCAGTAATGTGATTATTATTATTATTATTATTATTATTATTATTATGTGATGTGGATTGACGTGATGAAGCTTTACTCGCAAATAGCCTGAAACGGTACAACGCCAATAAAATTACGCGAAACGACAGCGACGTAAAGGACGACATGCATCACATACCTCCACATATGTTCATATGTGACGTGGAGTAACGTGATGATGTTTTACCCGCATATGTTGTGAAATGACACAACACAACACATACATCACATCAATGCACATCACATACGGCCCCCCTGTACGGTCATATGTGATGTGGGCTGACGTGATGAAGACTTACCTGCATATGACGGAAGCGACGTGAAATCAAATGTAATTTTTACCCGCATGTGTTGTGAAATGACAACACATACATCACATCAATCCACATCACATACTACACTACACTACACCATGGACTTATGTGATGTGGGCTGACGTGATGAAGACTTACCTGCACGGATATGACGTGAAATCCTGAGACGCGACGCAAATCAAAACGCAAATGACGCGAAATGCTACGAGACATAAATCACACAAACGCTGGCCGTGACCCAATAATAAAAAAACACTGGTCCAGTCCCTTACATATTCTTCACGAATGACGGGCATTGAACGCAAACCGCTGGCCCGCCACCCGTTAAATGACGCAACGCAAGCGGCGCTACGCGAACGACGCTGATAGTGCAAATTTTTACGGTTAAAGCTAAAAAAAATGTTTAGTTGATACTATGACAGGGCAAAAAAAAGCTATATTTTTAACTTTATCAAAAAATAGATAAAGCACAAATAGGTTTAACTATGTGAGTTTGCTATGTGACCAAGAGCCACATATACTATACCCTGTCACTATATTATACAACCTAGTATACATATACTGTACCCTGTCACTATATTATACAGCTTAGCGTAGGCCTACATATACTGTACCCTGTCATTACATAAACAGCCTGGATACGTATACTGTCAGTACTACAAATAGAACCAAATGGACCAGTGACGGGTCCATTTGGTTCCATTTGTACATACAAAAAAACTCAAAGACACACTAGAAGGAAAAAAAGTTATAACTTTATTCAAGCAAATAATGAAGAGAAAAGAGGGGAAGTTAAAGTATGGAGGTCAGGCAGAAACCTTGTATGTCCAAAATTGTTACTTTTTAAAATAGACACAAAATAACCTGTGTGCCAATGGATCCAATGTAATTATCATGATCTTTGCGTTGTGAGCTTGTAGATCGGCTGTTTGTACTGCTTTTGTGTGTGACACCGTCACACGGTATGACCAAGTAAAGAAATGTCTTTACGACCAAAAAAAAATAAAAAAATATATATATATACAAGGTTTCTGCCCGACAACCAATGATAGACCGTGTCACTACTATCAATTACCTTGAACAGCAGCCACGACTCAGACAACAGCAAATGAAATTAAAAAAACACTAAGAAAGAAGCAAATGACACCACGCACATCATTTGCTTTCTCTTTTAGTTTGCACAGACCTACAGCATAGATGACTGTTAACACAGTGTTAATGGGGCTACATGCTACCATAATGATACCAAACATAAATCACATAGCTCCACATCACATACATTTGTACACACAAACCACTAGTGAAGAACTAGTGCAATAGACAGGCAAGAAGAAAGAAATGTGTTTGTGAAAAGAAAGATAGACAAAAATAAAAAATCGATCAAATAACTCAGACACAAAAGTAAATCAAAACAAATAATCTTGTTATTGCTTTATTAAAGCAAAGAATAGAGAAAAAGAGGAGAAGTTACGACCACATATGGTCGTATGTGATGTGGACCGATGTGATCAAAGTTTTGGGCGCAAATGACGTGAAACAATAAATAAAAATCACATTAATCCACATCACAGAAAGGCACATGGTCCTATGTGATGTGGACCGACGTGATGAAGCTTTACCCACAAATGACGCGATGCAAATGACGTGAAACGATAGACGACGCAAATGACCACATACATGGTATGGTAGCATGTAGCATGTAGCCCCCTTAACAAGCAGCAGCTGCAATCAAAAGGTTCCTACCTTCCTGCCATCTTCACTTACGGACGTCTACTTCTTGTCATCTTCGTGTTCTGTAAAGACACAAAAAAGAAAACAAAAACGTTGAGTTGAGCAGGCCTTACAGGGTGACATTTTGGAAGCCAAGATGGTCTGTAGAGCCATAAGCTGGCCACTGACAGGGCTGTGTCACCATTATGGCATTTTACTTGAGTAATTGTCACAAATAATTGTGATTAAGGATTTAATTGTGTTGTACATGAACATTGAACATGTTTGAAAATAAATCAACATTTTTGTAACTAGAAGAGTGGGCACCCGGGAAAAGTGGGCACTTCAATGTGTAATTGGCCATTTCTATTCCTCAAAGTAGTAATTAAGTAACTTAAAGGAGTAGTTCACCCACAAAATGACTTATTTTCTATCAATTGCACACGCCATGAAGCCTTGAATTCATGGATTTGTTTTTGTCGCATTCCTATGCCAATAATTAGATTCCCGTCTCCTACCGGCTAATGTATCCGGTAGGAGACACAAAGTAAATTATTTGTGTCTCCTACCGGAAATACACCCGGTCATCAAATTATTGGCTTAGGAATGAGACAAAAACAAAAACATATCCATGAATTCAAGTCTCCATGGGGTGACTAATCCATAGGAAAAAGTGTTTTAAACTATCCCTTTAAGACAGGGGTCTTCAACGTTTTCAGGCCAAGGACCCCCTAGCTGAGAGAGAGCCCTCTATATTGTATGAAATTATGTTTGAGATAAACTTTTGCTGCTCTTTTTTCCCCTCTACACCTATAACTCTTTGCTAAAAAATAGCCGATCTACAAGCTCACCACGCCTTGCAGCGCGAGGCGTTGTGAGCTTGTAGATCGGCTATTGTTGGCTTAAGTTCTCCTCAGCAAAGGGATGCTAGGGTTCAAGTGGTTAATGTAAAAAAAGATTTGGCGGACCCCCTGTAGTAACTCTGGGTCCCGGACCCCCTGTTGAAGACCCCTGCTTTAAGAACATTTTGCAAATTCTTCATTTGCTTTACATTTTGGGAGAAACATTGCCAATTTAGCAAAGAGGCGCCATCTATTCCTGTATCAAACACCATGTTCAAGTAAAGTCTACAATGCTTATCATTTCATCAAATTTCAGAAACAACTAAAGACATTGGCTCTCAA
This sequence comes from Gymnoscopelus microlampas, assembly GCF_963454915.1. Taxonomy (NCBI): domain Eukaryota; kingdom Metazoa; phylum Chordata; class Actinopteri; order Myctophiformes; family Myctophidae; genus Gymnoscopelus; species Gymnoscopelus microlampas. The sequence goes on from NC_139948.1 coordinate 23,907,359, forward strand.
ATGTTTTCATATCAAGGACCCCCACATGAATATTCATTTGGCCAAGGATTGGGCCTCTTCCTTACTTCCTTCACATTACCACGTTACCAATGATACAAATGAAGGCTCTGTTCCATTTAGTGTAGCACAGTGGTTCTCAAAGGACACCCATAACTCAGAATGTACAAATGGAACCAAATGGACTGTAATTTGTTTCCATCTGTACACTCAAAGAGTTACACACCCGTAAGGGTCCATTTGGAACAGAGCCTTCATTAGCATCATTGGTAACACCTGTGAAGGGAAGTGAGGAAGTGGCCCGATTTATTTCCAATATGGCCGCTGATTCCAAAACTCCAGTTTGTGCCTCCTACCTCCAGCATGGTTGTGTGTTACAGTGAAATTGGTGACCTTCAGAAAACATGCGACCATCTCGTGGACTTCACAAAAACATCACCATGTCCAAATGTAAATAACAACCGTTTGTTTATGAACAGAGCAACTCTGTTCATGAACTAACAGCAGTGATTTACTTTGGATGTTTGACATGTGATGGACACGATGGACACATCTTTTGTCAGGTCACCAATTTCTCCATAACACTGGAGGAGGCAGAATGTTGAGGGTTGGGATTCGGCTTGAAAATAAAACCACAGACGTCTTGGTTCAGCTCTCAGCCGCTAGACCAGTGGCTCTCATACCAGTCATCAGTTACCATGAGTATAAACCCTAGGGTTTATACTAGACCAGTGGCTCTCAAAGTGATGTCTGATATCAGCCATCAGTTACCATGAGTATAAACCCTAGGGTTTATACTAGACCTGTCACAATTATTACGTAATAGCCTAATTGCAATTATTTGAATTTGCAGTTATGTTTTGCATAATCGTCATAATCATTACCATGTTAAAAATGTTCATATATTTTCAAACATTTTGTGGAAATAGCAGATCTACCAGCTCAAAACGTGTTGCGATGCGACACGTTTTGAGCTTGTAGATTGGCTATTTCCACTCTGCTAATCCCACTATGAATGTATTTTTTGTAATTAAATGATGTATATTATTTGTCATATCTACCTTGTGCAACTTTTGTTTACGAAGCCCTAAAAGCCAAAAATAAATTACATTTGTATTCATAATGTTCCCATGCTCAACGTCAAACACAATTAAATCTTTGATCACAATCAATCATGTGACAATGCATCGTCAACTTCCATTTTGTAATGGTGACACAGCCCTAGTTTATAATGGCCAGCAGTGGTGGAAGAAAATACTGATTTGTTTTTACTTAAGTAAAAGTATCACTACTGCAATGTAGAAATACTCTGTTACAAGTTAAAGTCCAGAATTCAAAATTCACTTGAGTAAAAGTACAAAGGTACTGGTATCAAAATGTACTTGAAGTACCAAAAATAAAAAGTACTCATTATGTAGAATATCCCGTTTCTCAAGTTTTCAAAATATATCAAAATCTTTTGAAAATAGCCGATCTACAAGCTCACAATGTGTCGCATCGCATTGTGAGCTTGTAGATCGGCTAATTTCAAATGGCCAAAATGTATATAGGGCTGAAGTGGTTAATACATGTTTTGTAATTAGTCAAAATCTACAAAGTAACTAAAATAAAGTTTTCAAATAAATGTAGTGAAGTAAAAAGTACAATATTTGGATCCGAAATGTAGTGGAGTAAAAGTATTGAAATTTGGAAATACTCAAGTAAAGACAAATCCCTTGAAATTGTACTTTATACAGTACTCAAGTAAATGCACCTAGTTACTTTCCACCACTGCTGGCTAGGTGTGATCCAGGTACGTACCGTGTGGGGTCTCCCGCCGCTCGGTTGAAGATAGCTGGTATTAATAGAGCCGCGTAGGTTGTATGGCACCACGTCCCGAGCACCGTACGCCTTGTATCTCCAACGGAGAGCGTTTGTTGGCACCGTTATACGTTTCAGCTCTCAGGGCTCGTTGCTGCGTCGAAGTTCCATCTTCCTGCCCCTTGTCCTGAGTTACAGACACTCTATTACCAGCTATCTCCTGATGACTCCATCCATCCAGGACCTTCACTGAAGAACTCATACAGTGAGTCAAACGCTGAGTCATAGCTAGAAGCCATGACTCAGCGTTTTTAACTCACTGTATGAAGTAGATTTAGTCCACTCTGCAGAAGGTCACCACATGATTAACCTGCAAGACACAGATATACACCAATATTACATATAATATATTGTAGAATAGAATATTAAGATTGTAAAACAAAAAAAATACATATATATATTCCTTAAAGGTAGGGTAAGTTATATTTTTTGGTATTTTTTTAAAAGGTTAAAAAGTATTATATTCTGATATAATCATTGCTACAGAGTGTTTGTTCGGTCACAGGGGTCTCTCCAGCTCTTTAATAAACACAATATAGTACATGTTCAGGTAGGTGACACAATGTAAGCCAATCAGGAGAGGGCACTGAAAATGCATGTTCTGTTTAATAAAGAGCTGGAGAGACATAGAGACTCCTTTTACTGAACAAACACTCTATAGCAATGAGTACTATCACAATATAGAGCTATTTAATATTGTTACTGAACAAACACTCTATAGCAATGAGAACTACCAGAATATAGAGCTATTTAACACTTATTTTAGGCTAGTGTTAAGCATACGTTCGAAACTGTCGGGCAAAAATCTCTCGTCCTACTTGATCTATGCTACAGCGTCGCATAAAGCATCAACAGTAGCAGATCTACAAGTTCGAAACGTGGCGCGAAGCGACACGTTTTGAGCTTGTAGATCTGCTACTTTTGCCATTTTTGAATCCTGAAAAGGTTTTGGACATAATGAGGTTTCCTCCCAATGGAGACGAGATTATAGTTTCACCTTAGCCTTGGATCAAGACTCATCATTATTGTTATCGATTTTGATATCGATATTTTAGATTAATCTAAAGTAAATAGAGTTTTTAATCTCCTGTTACAATGTAGCGCCGTTATCTCTCCTATCTTAGGCTTTAACATTTGTTTTGTTCTAGATATTTTATGAAAAGTATGAAATGTCAGCACCCCACCTTCTCTGTAAAATACACTTTTTGGCCAGAAAAGAAAATATTTCTCCGGAAGAAAAAAAAACGTTTTTGGTTGCTCTACTGCGCCCTCTACAGATCTGGTCGATGGCATTTTTCTATTTACCAGATTTTGCCTTCAGGTGAAGTATTTTCCTTTCTGGTCAAAAAGTGTATTGTTTCAGAGAAGGTGGGGTGCTGAGAGGCTTCCCACCTCCGAGAATAGACTTTCAGCAACACAAAACAGTCTTTGTTTTGGCGAGTAGCGAAGTGGTTTTGTTTATTTTTTACTACAGTTGAAGACCTCGTAGCCCTGGTCCAGAGCGTTAGTGAGTTCTCTCTAACGCCCTGCCAGGCGCTAAGGAATTCCACTGTCCTGCGAGGGCTCCAACAGTAGTGAAAATAAACAGAAACATTTCACTACACACCTAAACAAAGGCTGTTTTGTGTTGTTGAAAGTCTGTTCTCATGCAGCAGGTGAATGCCGGTATTACACCCCATGTAATCCAGGAAATACAATGATGTTCATCCACAGACGGGATTAAAACACTTCTTTATTAAACTATACTGAATATCAAGAGAACACCAAGACCCCGTATGTACGGATAACATCTGTGGCTTTAAGATAATAACTTTATATTTACAATGAATACAGACATGTAGACGCACGAGCCTTAAAACACAGAAAACCACACTATTTAGGAAAGTGGCGCAGCAGGTGACCACAGGTATTACACTCCAAATGAATGTGGAAATAGAACGGCGTTCAGACAAACGCGTGATTAAAACACGTCTTTATTCAACATTAAGTAATATTACGGAACAAACCTGACCCGTATGGACGGGTAACATCCGTGTCTTTGGGTTTAAACGCTTTATGTGTTGGATTGGGCTCATTTATGGGGATTTACGAGCCGTTTAAAACTACCAACAAACATCAGACTCGATCACCATAAATAAAATCTGGATCCAAGGCCTAAATAGATTATAAACCCACATGAATGTAATGTTTGTATGGTGGGGTTAAATCTACAAACCCCCACACAGTGAGTGTGGTTTAAGCCAGGTTTAAACTTTAGGTGACATTTAGTTGTGATCATTTGGAACAAATGTTTGTTGCAATAGCCTTGAATCAAGACTATTATAGTTTTTTTTTCTCAATTTTGATTATTTGCATATCAATGAGGTAAAAATCTGACTGATCAAAATGACTAGTTTGATGCATTTTTTCCCTCGGTTATAAAACACAATATTTCATATTTATGTCCATTTTGGTGTCATAATAATTAACAGTCCTAGCACACCTCGAATGCTTAAATAATAATGGTGTTAAATATTGGTGGATAAAAACGTGTCATGTTGATATAAATCAAACATCAGTTTTACCTTCTTCTACAGAGCAGCACCACGTTACAAACAAAACTGTTAGAACCAGCCGTGGTGCACCTGCGTCCAATTTAAACCCGTATTCACATCCGGTTTAGAGCCCCGCCTACTGAATCCGGTATGTTGAACGAGTACGTGGACTTATCATTTCCGTTTTCGTTTTCCAACCGGATCTTCTTCCTGCAGAGTGAATTGATCCCAAGACTGCTTTCAAGTAATCAACGCTAAATAATCTACTGCTGTGTGGAGGATGCAGTGGTGTAAAGTAACTAAGTACATTTACTCAAGTACTGTACTTAAGTACAATTTTGAGGTGTTTGTGCTTTACTTGAGTATTTACGATTTCAAATACTTTTACTATTACTCCACTACATCTCAGAGTCAAATATTGTACTTTTACTCCACTACAATTATTTGAAAACATTAGTTTTATAGTTCTATGTTCAAATCCCAATTCTCTTATAGGTCAGTGCTGGAGTAATGCAATCTAAATTGACTGCTTTGAGGACAGTCAGGGTATGATTATACAATATCAACAGATAAGATAAATAATGAATTAAGTGTTCTTAACTATATACTTTATCGGCGAAAAAAAAGAACTCCGTGGTTGTTTGAAAAAGTAATCTCAAGCGGGAGACGAACCCAAACTCCCCAAAGTAAAGGATTGAAAGGCGTAATGATAAAGGAGGTGCGCCACTGAGGCCAACGCTGAACTATGTTATTTGGGCTGTATTATACTGTGTCTGTCGGGCGGAAACCTCATTATGGCCAAAACTGTTACTTTTCAGCATAAACCCCTTTTGGACGTTGTATGGACGCTCGTCCCCAAAACACACTGCCCCATTGTTTTCGCGGTCCGAGGCCGCCGGTTTAGACCCGGGGCAGGGTGTTTCAGGACGAGGGCTAGCGATTCAGGGGTGGAGCCAAGCTAACGCACCTGAACACACTCAAAAAACACACTCAGCAAAAAACGGAAAAAAAACAAGACTCTCCGCACCAAAATCGACAAGACACACCATCTCCCGTTTAGTTCCCGTATCTGCATAGTCTCGCGTCTCGCGTAGCTTTCCAACCTGCTTCCGGTCCCCTAAAAAGGCGTCCGCCCACTTCACTCGTTGCTTTAGAATGTTTATGCTGAAAAGTAACAGTTTTGGCCATAATGAGGTTTCCGCCCGACAAACAAAATATTTATATTTATATTGTACATGCAAAATTGCTGCTATACGAAAACGTATTGTTACTGCACTGTTTCTTATTTTTATTTTCATTTGTAATAAAATGTCACTGACATCACAAGGTATTCTTCATTTTACGTATGGTTCAGTATATTATTAATTCATATCAGTCACTGTTTATTCCAGTGGGGCAAGGCAGCCTACTGTAAGTCTTAAACAAAATATATAAAACAACCCTAACAGCGGGATAAAATCAATAGAGAGTATGCACATGTATGCGTCACTTTTCCACCGGGACATCTGAAATACATTTTACACCCATATCCTAAGGCAGATGTAGTGTCGCTGATGGACACTAGATGGCGTCCAAACAGCAGTTTTTAGTCTTTTTAGTCAGTCCAAAAAGAGGGTTAAACACTCAATCAAACATACCCCAAACACACATACACGAAACGTATTTTTAAAAGCTGTTTATTTAAGATGTGACGGATGTCAACACAACAATCTGAAGGGAACAACAAACGCTTCAGTTAAAATAAGGTGACCGTTATTTAAAATGATTAAGCAACAAAACAGAACGATTGATGGAATAATAACCAAGAATTAAACATGACTAAAATACAATAATTATGGGTCATCAACCAACTGTAATCACAAAGAGACACAAGACACAATTAAGGGAACATCTTTATGTATCAGCTAACAGTATGGAAACTGTATACAGCTATAAATATGATTTGTAATCAAACTGAACAATTTATTCAGTTAAATACAAAAATGTACCAGTCTGGTATTCACACTGTCACAAAATAATATATTTAGAGATTAAGCATCATTAGAATAATCTCATTGCGTTTATATACAAATGATAAATGATCAATACAAATAATCAGTTTTCTTCCCCTAAATATTCATAATCACACAGGGGAATATGTTTGTCACAATCAAATCCTGGAAATGGCAAATCAGCATGTGTCTGTCTCCCTGGGGTCTAGTACTGTAATAGGGATAGACTCCTGTGTTCTTGGCTGTTGCTGACAATAAGCCCACTTGTAAAGTGCATGAGCCAAATGCCTTTAATTAATTTGGTGGAATGACTCATCACGTTCATATAATGCCAGTGTACGGAAGTCAGTGTGCTTGCTTAGCTCTGTTGGAAGAGCTCTTGACTTCAGACCATAAGGTCATGGGATTGAATCCCAATACAGGATCCTTGGCATCTGAGCACTCTGGCTCCTACGGGTCTACTATCGTTTTTCGCCTTTATCATAAAGGTTGCCGGACAATATATAGAGGATGAAATGCATAATTTATTAAATAATATAAAGGTAATATCAAATACATTGTAGAAAATGAGAGACATGACGCTTTATTCATGGGGTACCAGGAGTGCCAGGGGTGGGGGTCTGGGCCATCACCTGTACTCACCTGGGATAAAAGGGACTCTGAGAGCAGCTTGAGCCTTGAGCTCATGGAACGCAGCTGTTCCATGAGCTGCTGCAGTGCTGCTGTTCAGCCACAGAGAAGAACGCTGCTTTCGTTTTGGGCTCCATGATTGGTCAAGTTCAAGGATTCTGCTATCGACTTTCATGGTCTTTTACAGGAATACGTGAAGCCTGGCTTCATTATCCTGGCTCGACACAGCCTGGCTTGACAAGGTCTAGCTCGACAAAGTCGCTCCTTTTCAGCCTGGCTTGGCGTTCATGGAACGGAATAAACCAGGCTATACGGACCCGACTTTGTCAAGCCTGGATTTTACTTATGGCCAGGCTTATTTAATTCACCTTTCGTGGAATAGGGCCCTGCTACCTCTCCCTTCAATCTCAAATATGACCTAAAACATCCGAGAGAGGTCTGGTGGTGTCGTAAGGTAGTAAAAGTTGAGTAGTAGTAAGGTTGAGGCTTTGAATCTTAATTTGTGGTCTTTGTAGGGCATGGTGGCAGCACACCTGCAGAGGGGGCTTAACCCTCCTGCAGTGGTCGGGTCAAATTTGACAGATTTACAACTTTCCTGAATCTTAATCATACATTTCATCTGATTTCCTCCCCATTAAGTATGTGAACATAGAGTTGCTCTTCACCATTTTAATTGAAGTGAGTGCTTTACTTACCTGTTAAAACCTTTTAGTGTACCCGGTCAGAAATTACCGTCATAAGAAATTAAACGGATTTAATTTTATTCATTGAAAATGTATAAAACAAAGGAAACATGTTAAATGTATTTGGAATTGTTAAACCCACCTTTTTTGGGGGTGTTCCTTTTCCTCAAGTAGATTAATTTAATATTACCATGTTTTCAATTCAAACTTCAAAATGTACAATAAATCTAAATCAGATATACCATAACAAATAAAAAAGGTTTCCTGTCCCGGTTACCACACAATCTATTTGTTATTGTGCCGACTTTCTTTTTCAACCAGCAAAAGTATGACGTGAATTTACCCCAGGGATCAATAAAGTTTATCTCATCTTAAATTAACACAATGCGATTGCCTTCTTCATTTGTGTTCTTTAAGAGGTGTAATTTAAACAGAGCAGCGACGTGGAACTATACAGCATCTGTCTTTATTGATATATTCACGTGAAATTGTACATTAGAACCACAGAATGTACAACATGTTCATTTAAATACAGTGAAACACAAGACAAGGCAGCGGACAGCGCCGCAGGGACAAAAAAAAAAAGAGAAACTTGACAGGAATTTGGAAATAACTTGCCACCCATTCACAACTACTTCCTGCGAGGTTGCGCTGGGGTCAACCTCAATCTGAGGGAGAGAAAAAAAAGGATGTGAGTATCAAGTAAACTCATGTGTCATGCTTACATGAAAAACGTTATGTTTCCTTTCCGTCTCTGTACAGCGCAAAGGGTTAATTTTCATTTGACTGGGCAGGAAAAAAAATCTAAGTTTAGTTTCTGTTGTATTATGTTCCTGAAATGTTAGAGTATAGCCATGAGGTGAGAAGCCGTTTATACCAGTGGTCATAATGAGACAGAAGTGAGACGTTTTACGTAAACACTTTCTTTGTGTTTACCCCATTTAATCATAGGCAATTCCCATGTGTACTGTGGTGCTTGTCTCTGAGTGACAATCCACTGTTGGCATGGGGAGGGCATAGACAGAAATGTTCTCCACTGATACACACCGTTCCCAGCGAAACATGCTGAGGTTTCGCACTCTCCCCCCAGATTCTTTCCCAGCTGAATAAGTGCAGTGACCAACAAGCAGAGTTCCCCCAAATACACTGCAAATTGTGTTCGTTTGAGCTGGAGGCATAGCTGCCAGGAATTTAGCCTGTGGCCCTGCGGTGGTGGTGGGCCAGTATTTCACCTCTGCGCCACCCAGAAGTTCAATTTAAACAGCATACATTCTTGTAATGCATCTGGGTGGCAAAAACTGTTTGGGTTTTTTTGGGGAGCACCCTTCTCTGTCAGTGCATTAGTGACTGCTACAGGTTGGTCGGAACTGGGAAGAATAGCATGTTTTTCTGCAAGTGTTACACCCTCCAGGTGAATGCTGTATTGGAGGAGACACCTGGATGTCTACACCTCCCACATGACCACATGATAGGGTTTAGGGGACAAGTGAGGGGAAATCTGTGAATTGATGACTAAATTGATGACTAAACAGCATGCATGCATGTTAGGTAAGAAATTATATTCAATATACAATAGAGAAATTGAGTATGGATGGAGGTTCATCCTTGGACTACTGGTAGTGTACATGCAAAGCTAACACTCTACATGTATGCCGTTTGAAAACAAATACAAAAATAATACTGGCCCAGTGGCCCACCATTGCAGTGGCAACTTAAATTCCTGGCAGCGGTGCCTCCAGATTGGCCAGGCACTCCAACTAACACAATTAACAGTGAGAATGGGTGACCTCTGCTGGTTGATCACGGCACTTTTTCAGCTGGGAAAGAATCTGGGAGAGTGCAAACCTCTACACCGGTGTGTGTATCAGTGGACGCACATGGCAGTCTATGCCATTTTATTATGCATAGTTTTTATGTCAAAATAGCAGATGTACAAGCTCACAGTGCGGCACAAAGTGTGAGAACTACGGATTTAGTATCCATTTGAAGAATCCTCAGGTCTTAATAGGTTAATGTAATCCAAAATGTGAAACTTTCATATATTTTGCACACCAGACACAATAATAGACAAGTTGAAGGCTGCTTTCAAAGCAATCAGGGCTTCCATAATGTCAGCAGCACCACAGGCTGATTGCCTCCATGTCACATCGACCTAGTATTGAGTGCATAAATGAAGGTAGTTTTCAGAAGGTCGACATCTCTATTACATTCATGAGCTGGATGCAGTAATCATTAAGATTAAAACAAAAGACAGGAAATATTTACTCTTATATTCACTTCTACTTCAATCGGTAATGAATCTAGAATATATGAAAGTTTCCTTTTTCTTTATTACAGTATGGAAGAAAAAGATGTGTCCACGATATTCAAATGTTTGACCTGGATTGGAGGGATATATGAAGAGAAGATATGCAACACAGCCCCCCAACCCACTGATGTTGTGGTTATTTGATCAAAGTGACTTGCCTTTTAAGTGCTATATTTTACACTATTCATATACATCCTTTTTGTCTGCAATATACTGCACAATTTCTCCCGGGCTCATCAGCTTCTCTGCCTCTCCATCTGGGATTTCAAAGCCTGTAATGTACACAGACACAGAAAAAGAAATACATCAGCATGAATGACTCAGACAAAACCTAATATCCAGTGTTACGTGAAATATTATCCTTTACTTAAGCTTGTGGAGGATACATAAAATCATTATTTTGTACAGTCATCCTACTGGACTGTAATTTTAGAAACCATTATCCCACACCTTCAAGTTTCAGATCCATTGGGAAGAATAAGTTGCAAAAAAAAGAAGAAGATAAAAGTACACCAACATATTGGAGAAAGGCTTGGAGGGATGCCGGCTAAAAATCAACATGTCAGGCTTCTGGTCGGATCCTGAATGTTCCACCTCTGTCCACAACATCTAGGTCCACAACATCATTTTCCTTATTAGCAATTTGGAGGGGGAATTAATAATATTGGCATGGTAAATCAGAGTTGGAGGTGCAAACTAAATCACATCTGTTGCAGGTGTTAAGAGACAATTGAGGGACAAGTCCAAAGAGAGTTTTTAGTTTGATTTCTACAGCCAAGTCCGGTTGTACACTTGTGTGCCATCATTACCAGGCCGTTTCAGCTTGACCTACATCATTTTGAATCAAATTAAGTGATGTTGTGTGATGCCCATGTGCATTCAGTCAGGGTTGTCCGTCTGTGGACATGGACAGAAAGGGAGGAGACATAACTTGAAGTGCAGGCTCTGTGATCTTGCTAACCAGCAGCTGTGCTGGTTACAGAGGCCCAGGTTCTCGCAAGACATATTATAATGTATTTATTTTTAATCACAACCTTAATTATCACATTTGTTCATTCATTTTTATATTGGACCATAGGTTTGAATATGGACTATTGGTTGACACCCCTAGTACAGACACAAGGTTAACAAGAAAAGCAGCTGTTGGGATGGGAGTACAAGTTAGTGGCGCCCCCTATGGATCAAAGTGGAAATTATTTTGGGGTTTCGTTGAGTAAAACACCCTTGACATGTAATTCATATTCGGAATTGACTGGACGTTTCGTTCGTGATTTTTGGCATTATTTATAAAATAGAAGCCATCCCACCAACTTTGGAAGCCTATTACAGACGAACGGTATGGAGTAAAAAAAAAATCTACTTGGATATGTTTGCCCTGTTAGGGCAACCACACTAATAAACATGTTGGAAAGTGCAAACTCACCAAACTCATCTTCCATCGCCATAATGATTTCTACCTGGTCCAGGCTGTCCAGAGCCAGGTCTTTCATAAAATGCGATGTGGCCTGCAGCTGTGGAACAGTTTTCAGTTTAGTTTTCTAAACAGACACTCATGCTACACTCAACTACTAAAAAAACATATATACACCCAACCAACCAGTAACAGTTGGTTGGTTGGTTCATTGTCAGGGCCAAACTCATAGCTGAAGAAACATTAACAAACACTAGAGGAGTCTTGTTCATTTCTGGGGTTCTGCATTTCAAAATTAATTTGACCTGAACAATAAATTAGTTAATTGTCCAATTATTGAGTTAATCAGTTGATATGTAAAATATTTACATATTTTGCTAGCAATTATTTATTATGCTAGCAATTTATCCATATCATTGGTCAACTTCCAGTAAGCAGGTGCAGGTTAAACAACCATCACTTATCAGGAGGATAGGTTCATTTCACTTCATCCAATCAACTGAATACTGGTACTCTTCATGCTGTCCATTTTTGATAGATGCTAGTTATACTATGCAGAATTGTATGTTAACCCTGTTTGTTTCTTGTTTACATATGCTGTTATGTATGCCATGTTATATGTTAATAAAAACTTATATTCATTCCAAATTGTAGGTTTAAGACCAAATTTCTTTACTATCAGAGCTCCTACACTTTGGAATGCCCTGCCCCTGTTGAAAGTAAAAAGGACAGAGATAGTTTTTACCTTCTCTGGGTTGATCTTGTCGTATAGCTTAAGGACGTACATGACGCGGTCCTTGATGGTCTCCAGGGTGAGGGGAGGCAGGTCTCCATATTGTCGACACAGCACACTGACCGGTGAGCTCTGAGCAGGAGGAGGATGACAGGATAAAGAGGAAGACAATGAGGTGGGGGAGGAAGAGAAGGGATCAGCTGGATTCAAACTTTGCATAAATCAACAGCATGAGGTTCATTCACTATGGTACAGAAGCAAAGAAATTACAGATACAATAACAAAAAAAGCTACTATTATGTACAATATATGGCCACAGTGACAACTCACAAAATTGCTAGTGTAATACTGAGTTATTTCTGACAGTGACCGATTGCAAACACATGTAGGGAATGAAACCATTTTGATTAATCAAATCCTTTTTGGGGGATAATCTTTTTACAATTTTATATTATAATCAACTAAATCGATGATATGATTAACCACTTAAGCCCTATGTTATACTTTGTGTCGCACAAAAATATATTTGATTAAATCAATTACTGTTGCATTCCTAAACACATGCTACCAGCTGCAGTAGAGCACAGCAGAAACAAGCTGGCTGTTAATGGTTGTGGCTGGGTCACTGCATCACTCACACCAGCAGCAATAAGATATCATGCTTGTGATTGAAGTTCCAACAATATTTGGATGAAGGCAGAAAAGGACTGACGTGAGTGATCAACAGCAATGTTTTGGATTAAAGTGATTACAGTGGCATATTATAAAATGGCATGATGCCTACCATGACCCCTACATGTTAGCATAGTATAGGACCAGGTCCAGTGTTGGGCAGTAGCTGCTTAGCTAGTTAGTCCAAGCTGTCATCTTAACTACATTTCCCAGTAGCTTCACTACTTTGAAGAATTATGCAGATTTCAATTAGATAAGTTATTGTTTTTCACCATGTAGCTATAGGTGACAGAAGCTCCACACTGCATCAGTGGCCAATCAATCAGCATATCAAATAGCACAACAGATTGGTTGTTTTGATTAGTGCAGTTTGTCCATTATGTCAGAGAGAATGAATCTATGTCCATATACATAATGTAACGTTTCCACAGTCGAATGTTTTATTCAATCACACAGTGTCACAACAAATCCTCAGCCACATGTGGATGAGGATTTGTTGTGACATTGAGAAAGTTTTATTCAATCACACAATGTCACAACACAAATTTGTTGTGACATTGAGTGATTGAATAAAACATTCGACTGTGGAAACGTTATACAAGACATGTATATTGAACGTAATTACCAGCCGCATAAGGTACAGAGGAGCTAATGCGGCTGAAAGACATTTTAGTGAAGCTCAATTACTTGTTATGAACAGTCACTAGAAGCTTAGCTCGTCCAACACTGTCCAGTTCTGTTCCCAAGTGGTTTGCAGGTGAGAGGGAATCACAGTTAGTTAACAGTTGACCAGCATGAAGTAGCTGTCTAGCTGACAACAATACCTGCATAAACAGGCGAATTTAGGTCATAAACCATCGTATTTGATACATTACACGCAGACCACGTTGCACTTGTTTCAGAACTAGCAAAATAATGAACTATAAGTGATAAAATAAGCCGTCACATCCTCGTGTTGTGTGAAAGACGCAGGTAGGTCACAGTGTGAAGCCTGTACCGCTAGGCCGCTAACAGGCTCAATGTGACCAGCACTCACCCGGCTCTGTGTCAGTGTCACCCGGCTGAGGGACACCAGCGACAGCTGCCGCTGGCCGGTGGTCACCTGGGCGGCGGCGGCTCTAAGGGCAAGGTTAGCCGAGGAGGGAAGCCTGGCCGAGGGCCTGGCCAGGGAGCGGACACACTGCTGCAGGAGGACACGGGACGCCATGACTAACTGGATAGTAGCTGATGCTTCCCAGCATGCAAAGCGAGAAAGTAATGGTCGTGCGGTAATTTTGTACCATGAACGTTATTAACACTAGTACGGTGAGCCGCCGCCCGAATTTCGTTGCGCATTAAGTAGTGTAATTACGGTATCTGCTCAATGGCCCGCGGTGGCCTTCATAGATATATATAAAGGCTAGATGGCTCAAGGGGGCGGCGCAAGCGTAGCTCAACCGCGGCCATCTTGCGACGGTCACTCATAACATTATGTCTATGGTGCATATACTTTGAAATAACCATAGCGTGCTCAATTTTCATCCGATTTTCAAACGGTTTGGTGTTTTGTAAACACCAAAGATGTAGTTATGATACTGCATACTTATAATTATAATCATGTTTTTTTTTTTTTATACAATAATATCATAACTACATCATTGGTGTTTACAAAACACCAAACCGTTTGAAAATCGGATGAAAATTGAGCACGCTATGGTTATTTCAAAGTATATGCACCATAGACATAATGTTATGAATGACCGTCCCAAGATGGCCGCCATGTGGCGACGTCGTACTCCATTGGCCAGCAGCGCGGGTGAGTCATCTAGCCTTTATATATATCTATGGTGGCCTTGACGAAAGGAGGAAAAGGCATAGAGGGAAAAGGTCCTGAAAGATACATAACGTATCTTATTCAATCTTGCATTATTTATTATTATTATTATTATTATTATTATTATTATTATTATTATTATTATTATTATTATTATTATTATTACAATCAGTGACATAATTTAGATTGTTGACTTTTTTCCTCATGTTTGACCTGTTTGATTATGGAATAATCAAATTGTGCAATAATGAAAATGATGCCTTTTCAGATGTCACAGCTAATACACCAGATGTTGTTGATGTTGATGAGGACAGAAGAGAAGTGAACATTTTGGATGTAGATTTGACCACAGCCTGGAAGAGGCATTCCTTACCAAGGTGCTTAAGTACCAACGTCTTAAGGATGCTATTACAGCTTGCTTACAAATGTAAACTGCGTGTGTTCATATTTGGAAGCCTCTGTAATGTCCATAAATAAGTTGTGAGAGGCCTGCAGATTGCAGGAATGCAATCTGCTCAGTGTCTGTGATAATTGGCAGTCGCCATACAGTATATGGAGGCGGCGATGCTTCCTGTACCTGTGATCTGTATCCTGAAACACTTGTTGTTGACTTTCCCAAGTTTGTGCCTCTACTAATTGTTTGCGTTCAAGAATTTCTTGTTAAAATGTGAAGGCAAGTAAAGATGTTAAATGTGTGTGTGTGTGTGTGTGTGTGTGTGTGTGTGTGTGTGTGTGTGTGTGTGTGTGTTTGTGTGTGTGAAATAATTCTCTAACAGTTTTACACAGTTGTACACTGCACTGTACTATAACTACACTATAAAATATAACAAAAAGTGTTTATTTTACTCAGATAGTGCTCTCCGGGTACTGTACTCACTGCTCCTAATATAGTTATAGGATTGGTAAATTAATTATGTGTAAGCATACAGTGAAAATGTATTATTATTTATAATTAAGATTGTAATTATTGTTATTATTATTTTATTAAACTGAACCAAAAATAATAATAATTTCATTCATTAAACTGAACCAAATGTGAACACTGTCAGAGTTACATACCTGTAAGGGTCCATTTGGACCCCTGGTGGTCCCTGGACCCAATGTTGAGAACCAGTGATATCTAGGTTATTAGGGAGATTCCTCCACCTGGTACAGTGCATTTTGAATACATTTATGAAACATTATACTTCATCTGTCAAACATTGCAAAATCAGTCTCAACATAGAGGAATGAAACACATCAGACTGTATCCAGAGCAAAGACATTATATTATTCAAGTACAGACAGTGCAGTGTAAAACTTGAAACTTGTTATTATTATTGTTATTATTTTTGTTGTTGTTATTAGAGCAGGTCGAGTATGAGGTAAAACGTACAGAGCTTTGTGTTGATAAAACAGAAGGTTGAATAAGATGTATCTGTATCGTTATGTATCTTTCAGGACCTTTTCCTGCTTTCGTCAAAGTCACTGAGCAGATCTTCCCGTAATTACACTACTTAATGCGCAACGAAATTCGCTACTGGCGGCTCACGTTACTGCAGTCGGTCCTCCTAGTTTTGCCAGTTAGTACGTTTTTGTTTTGTTTTTAGCTTTATTTTATAGTTAAGCATATTTTGAAATAAGTTTATTATAGGATATGGCTGGCTGTATCCATCATGTGTAAAATAATTGTGGCAAAACGAAAACGTACGCTATGCGGGAGAAGGGCAAACTGGGTAATTTTTTTCCCCCTTCGCAATCGCATTGCGAAGTGAACCTCAACCCCGTAATGTTACATTATTACCAGACCAGAGTAATGTTTTTGGTAATGTTTTACATTGATTAACATATAGTTTATTTTTTATTTATTTTTAATCTAATTCATTTTAATTAACGTTAGTTTTTATTTTATTTTTAATCTCCGATCTGGGTGAATTACACAGACAGTACTAATCCATCTATGAACGTAATTGCTTTTATTTTGATTGATACTTGATCTGTTATTTCACATTGGTTGATTATAGATCAGTTAACAATCTATCTTTCTAATCACTTATACACAATTTCCACTAAATATTACACAGTATTGTTTGAAACAATACTGTGTAATAGCGTTGAAACAACATAGGACCACAATGGAAACAAGCCCCCAGGGCTGTTTGTGTTATCCTTTTAACAATCTTTGTAAACCCTACTTCTGTACAATCTGCAAACTGTTCATAAAGTATTCAATCAATCAATCAATCAATCAATCAATCAATCAATCAATCAATCAAAAAAAAGCAAACAACAACAGACTTACCCCATTCAATCCAGGAACGCATCTGAGTCATTTTAGATTTGAGCTATAAGCATTATTTTATACTTTGGCTATTCAAAAATAGCAGATATACAAGCTTGTAGTGCAGCACTTGTAGATCTGCTTTTTTTTATTTTTGTCTCTATGAATTGAGTACAATGGACCCCAACTAACTTCCAATCTGGTTTCAGAACAAACCACTCCACTGACACATGCCTTCTCTATTTGAACGACTCTATCAAACAAGATGTCGACAAGGGCAAATATTGCGGCATGGTCATGCTGGACCTCCAGAAGGCTTTTGACACCGTTAATCACCCAATTATGATCAATAAGCTCAAAGCAATAGGCTTTGATGACACGTCGGTGAACTGGATGAGATCCTACCTGGAGGGGAGGGAACAAGTGGTGGAAGTAAACGGCACCCAGTCCCCTCCTCTCC
This sequence comes from Gymnoscopelus microlampas, assembly GCF_963454915.1. Classification (NCBI taxonomy): domain Eukaryota; kingdom Metazoa; phylum Chordata; class Actinopteri; order Myctophiformes; family Myctophidae; genus Gymnoscopelus; species Gymnoscopelus microlampas. Next base: position 23,924,711 of record NC_139948.1, read on the forward strand.
CAGTGACTTGTGGTGTTCCTCAAGGCAGCATACTAGGACCACTACTGTTCCTGATATATGTGAATGATATGTCCTCAGCTTGCGACTGCAAACTGTTCCTGTTCGCAGATGACTCGGCTCTGCTGGTCTCGGACAGGGACAGGCTGCAGGTTGAGAAAACTCTCAGCACTGAACTCAACAAGATCTGCATCTGGCTCTCCGACAACAAACTCTCATTACACCTGGGTAAAACTGAATCCATCCTCTTTGGGTCCAACCCTAACCTTAGAAAGGCTGAGAGTTTCACGATCAAAGTGGGTGAAAATGTTATCACAAGAAAGGAGGAAATTACCTACCTGGGTTCCATCTTGGAGGCAAACCTCTCAGGTGACAAAAACGCTGAAAAGACGATCAAAAAGGTCCACAAAATAACACGGAGGATGTGGAGGCTTGTTCGTAAAGTCAGTAAGAATACTCTGAAGATTCTTATAGGGGCCCTCATACAAGGTCATTATGATTATGCATGCACTTCATGGTATCACAACACCTCCAAGGCCCTAAAAACAAGGCTCCAAACATCCCAAAACAAACTTGTAAGGCTACTTCTTGGCCTCAATTACAAAACCCATCTAACCCCTGATCATTTTGCTAGGCTTGGATGGCTTAGGGTTGAGGACAGAGTACAGCAACTTGCTATGGGCCTGGTCTTCAAGATACACCACAACATTGGGATCCCCCTGTATTTGTCAAAATACTTCCAAAATGTTAATCAAGTCCATGATCATAACACCAGAGGCAGCTCCACAAACCATGTTCAACCCAGATTTGGCACAACAAAGGGAATGAACTCTTTCTCATGCTATTCATCTAAAATGTGGAATGCCCTACCAAAAGGAGTAAAGGAGTGCAAAACCCTACTCACTTTCAAAAATGCCCTAAAGATACACCTTCAGGAGGCTGCAATTCAAAAATGGCCCCTGTCCAAGTCCTAACCTACCCCATGTCCTAACCTAACCCCCCCCCCCCCCCTCTCTTTCTTTTTTGTACATATTTTTCACCCTTCATACCAGTAACCTGTAAACTGATTGTATGACATTCTGTATAGTAGTGTGTATATCTGTCTGTCTCTTATATGTCAACATGATTTGTGTGCATGGGGATCTCATCTTAAACAAGCTACGTGCTTAACTGAGCTATCCAGTTTAGTAGACCTTGTATTGCGAATTTGTACTTCCATGTACTGTTATGTACTGTCATGTACTGTTCTCATGTCTTACTAAATAAAGTACATCAATCAATCAATCAATCAATCAATGGAAACAAGCCGTAGGCTTTCTTTTCTTTCTTTTCGTTCTCTTAGCAAACCTTGTATTGATTTGAACTGTACTTTCCTGTGCTTTTTTTTGCAAACTGCTAATAAAATATTGTATTCAATCAACCAATCAAAACAAACAAACATCGATGATTTGTCACTCTACACTCCAACCTGCCAGTCAGAGAGCCCCGTTGAAACAGGGAGCGGTGCCACCATAGGTTGACACAGAGCTGATGCTGCAGAGCAAAACATTATCCAGAATTGTGATTAAAACCCGCTGATTCACAGCATTATCGCACCTCTAGAAAGTACATCTCAAATTCACAATCATGGAATTGTCTGAAATACTGTATAACAAAGCGGAATATATAGAAACGGTAGGTGATTCTTTCATCAAGCCATTGCTAAGCTACTACTTGCTAACGTTAGCTAAAGCTTGGATAAGGCATTTATTATTTATTTATGGTGGAAGAAGTACTCACATTTTGTGCTTAAAGTGAAAGTACCAATAACACAATGTAGAAATACTCTGTTACAAATAAAAGTCCGGTACTTAAAATGTACTTGAGTAAAAGTACCAAAGTATTCACATTAAAATATACTGAAGTACTGAGAGTAAAAGTACTCATTTAGCAGAATGTCCCATTTCACAAGTTTCCAAATGTATAAAAATGTATTGAAAATTGGAAATACTCCAGAAAAGTAAAAGTACCTCAAAATTGTTGTACTTAATTAAGTACAGCACTTTAGTACATATAAGTTATTTTACACAACTGCATTTATTAATTCATTATCAGAAAGATAAGTCGTTGTCATCAAGTAGCTACATGTTTTTGCTCATTTTAGAGGGTTGATCATCACTGTCTTCTCATTGCAGGCTTCTGGCAACAAAGTCAGCAGACAATCTGTGTTGTGTGGGAGTCAGAACATTGTCCTCAATGGCAAAGTGAGTCCGAATGTGTATTTTATTTAATATAGCTGCTTAATAATGTATAAAAAAAAAGTGGAAAGCTTACAATTGTGTTTTACAATAAAATCATCTGATTTGTAACTCTGAGTCTAAAAATGGAACCCAAATGCACCTGTACATTACTGTGAGACAAAAAATGATGAATCTACTGATAGCTAATTCATCTTGAGACCTCGCTGTGTGTTTGTTTCCTTATCTCCTCCAGACTATTGTAATGAATGACTGCATCATAAGAGGAGATCTAGCTAATGTCAGGGTGGGCAGACATTGTGTTGTCAAGAGCCGGAGTGTTATCCGGCCACCTTTCAAAAAGTTCAGCAAAGGGTGAGTGACTTTTCTTTTCCCCCCACACAGTCCAATATGTTCAGTTAATGCACACACCACACCCCAGGCTCATTCTTTTTGGTGGTTGTTTATTGCATGTATGTAGTATGTACCCATTACATTGAGCCTGGACCCCCTTCACTGTCCATATCTATCTGTCTCCCTCCCACCCCCTCCATCTCTATTGTGCTTTCTGTCTGTCACTCCCACCCTCCCTCCTCTTCTCCAGAGTGGCTTTCTTCCCCCTGCATATTGGAGACCACGTATTCATAGAGGAGGACTGTGTGGTCAATGCAGCCCAAATAGGCTCTTATGTCCACATCGGCAAGAACTGTGTCATAGTGAGTCTCACACACACACACACACACGCACACGCACACAAACGTCTTAACCACTCAACCCAGCATCCGTATTCTGGGGAAAACTATCGCAGAAAATAGCAGATCGACAAGGATGTCGATTGGCTATTTTCAACGAAGATATTTAATGTAAAGCGAAAACATAAAAGTCACCAGCATAGAGAGCCCTGAGAAACTCTGGTCAACCAATGATAGGGTTTAAGTGGTTAAACACAGAGACATAGTGATATTAAAGAAGTACACACACTCAGAGACAAAGCTCAAGACCCACTGCTACAGACACTTTTCTGTGCCCTGTGCCTGAGGGCACGGAGCAGTCACAGGATAGTCACACCAGATCATAGATATGTATGCCAGTAGCAATAGCACAACATCAAGGGGACAGCTAACTCAACTTGTGCAGTGAGCGTATCACTGTCCACACAGACAATCGTTGAACTGTAATCTGAAATATATGGAAGTTAAGTGAAGAAATATTTGAACTGGTCATGCTGGAAGAAATTGTATTAAATTCAAAACACCAGTATACTCAAAATACCAGGATGGCCTGGAAATGTATGGCATAAATAGACCACAAGCATGGCTGCTGGTGACATGAACTCATCAGGACTGTCAACACAACAAATCTATGGTTTAAAATGTTGAATATGTGTTGCAACTGGCAGTAATTGTGTGTCAGACCTCGGATACTGACTGACTGTTACAGTAGGTCTGCTTCTATGTACGTTGGTGCATGATGGTTCCAAAATGAGTTGTGTTGTCTCCAGGGTCGCCGTTGTGTGCTGAAGGACTGCTGTAAGATCTTAGACAACACTGTGCTCCCTCCTGAGACCGTGGTCCCTCCCTTCACCGTCTTCGCTGGATGCCCAGGTCAGAACAGGAGAGAAAGACACATTTGCTCACAGAAAGTGGAGATATTACATTCAGACACTGAAGCAAAAAGTTATGCAAGATGCCTTTAGCTTTATTTTGCCATTTACTTTATTTGTTCTCCCTGCTCATCACCTTATTTGTCTGTTTCCTCTCCCTTTCTTCACATCCTCCCTTCCTCTGTTCTTTTTCTCACTTCCCTCCCTTTCTCCTGTCGATCTCTCTCTCTCACCCTCCTCTTGCTGCTCATTTCTCTCTCAGGTCTTTTCTCAGGGGAGCTCCCAGAGTGCACTCAGGAGCTGATGATTGACGTGACCAAGAGCTACTACCAGAAGTTTCTGCCCCTCAGCCAGATCTAAGTCCCGCCCCCTAACCTTCGACCCCCACCCCTTGGCCGAGGTGGGGATCTGTCGCCATAGTTGATGCGGACTATTCCAGAACTCATCTCCTCTCCTTCACTACCCTGAGCTCTAGTTTCTCCTCCTGACAGAAAAAAAGGCCCTCGCAAAAGCATACAGTGGCAAAGCTGTTATTTTGCTCATTGTTATATCATGTTATTGTTTTGTGTATGAGAAAGCCACAGTTTATAAGGGCTTGTTCCCATCAACACTTTTTTTTCTTCTTCTTTTTCCCCCCGATAATTTATTCAGCATTCTTGCTTTATTTTTGATAGTGACACCGAGAGAGAGACAGGAAAGGCAGGACAGAGAAATGGGATGACATGCAGCAAAGAGCCTCAGGTCAGATTCGAACCCAGGCCAGCTGCAGGAAGGTATATAGTATGTGCACCATGTGAGCCCCTCCCATCAACACTCTTGACTGAAAGTTCACATACAGTGCCACATACATTCAACCCCCTTGAAAGTTATCAGATTTGTATGAATTGCAAATGATACATTGTGATTTTGTTCTGTGTAATATATTTAAAAAGACTGACCCTCAAGTGTAACAATTTTAAAGTGCCATGATGCATTTTAATGTATTATGCTCTCGAGGCACCATGTTTACGACGATGAAAACAAGGACACAATTGGCCTCTAGTTAATATTTTCCGCTATACTTTGAATATAAAGGAATGGTGCGAAAATAAAGACCAATGAGCATTTTTAAGAAGGTGGAGATAAAGTAATAGACATGCATAAATGATGAAAGGCTACAAAATAATACATCCAAGCAGGATATCCCAGATTCCCAGTGAGCACTGTTGGATCAATAGTGAGGAAATGGAGGCCAGAGTTAAGTGGCTGAGAGTGAAGGTGCACCATTTCAAGATATCTACATAAAACTGACTTGTATGGGAGGGTGGCTAGAAGGAAGCCATTACGTAAGAACAAGTTGTTCTGAACAGCCATATCAAAGCATGTGTGGAGTTTGCCAAAATGTATCAAAGTGACCCAGCTAAGATGTGGGACAATGTTTTATGGTCAGATGAGATCAAGATAGGGCTTTTTGGTCAACATTCAAAATGCTGTGTGTGGTGCAAACACCGCCCAAAAGCTTAGGAGAAACTTCACCATTCATTAGGACAATGATCCCAAGCACAAGGCCAAAGCAACACAGGAATGGTTAAACAACAAAAAGGAAAATATCCTACAATAGCTAAATAAAGGCCCAAATTTCCATCTTACAGAATCTGTGACAATTGCAGTCCACAACCAACATACTGAACAACCTGGAGAAAATCTGCCAGGAAGAATAGGGAAAAATCACTCCTTAACACTAGTAACTAGCAAACCTAGTAGTAGATATTTACCCCAAAAGACTTAAATGTGTTGTTGTTGCAAAAGGTGGCACTACCCAGTACTAATATGTTGGGGTTAAATACTTATGCTAGCAGAATTTTTCAGTAAGATCTGCTGATGAACAATACATTTTGTCTTTGAAAAGATACTGTTTGAGCATATGGTTTGGAATAAAAATACTGACTGGAAAATATTTGAAAGTATTATTTTCAATCCAGACAAATCTGATAACCGTTAAGTGTAGTTAAATATTTTTGCAAGACACTATATATATATATATATATATATATATATATATATATATATATATATATATGTATGTGGATCTCTTCAGCTCGTAGACAGCTCTGTGTGAAGGAGAGGAGATGAGGAAGGATAGGAGGCGAGGAGTGGAGGTGGTTGAGGAGTGTTGGAACACTTTTATTCTTCATCTTTGGACCAAATGTTTTGATGTGGTTGCCCAAGGGAGCCTTTTTGACTCGAGTTCCTAGCTGTGGGTTTTACAGACTATCCACCTGAATAACTCCATCCATATTTCATTTGGCCAACACGTGTACACATTAAGTACATTAAGACAACAAAGGAACAGTGTTCATTCAGTAGTTATTACTTTGGAGTGTTGTCTTGTTTTGCACTTGACTTATGTTGATCTAACTTTGTCATGCCAGAAAATATTTATTTAATTCCACTTCGTTATTTTAACTTCCAGTGATCAAATCGATTATGCGGTGATTGCTATGTTGTGCTTGTACAGTTGTGGCCCGTATGTTCTGCCTCAGCAACTATAGCGAAGACATCACCATACAGTAAAAATACTTTCAAATCTGCCCGATATGAATCTTTGTCTTCTTATATCATATCAAATCTCAAAGTTGCATAACTAAAGCAATAATTTATAGTAGGTAGGTTTATGAGTGACATGGGTTTTAATAGATATTATGAATCATTCCCTGTAGTTTAGAAATCTGCAGGAGAGTACATTCATCTTCAATAGTTTCCTTTTCTGTGAATTAATGTTATAACATGTTGACCCCTTAAAAGGTAGGGTAAGTGACTTTCGTAAAAATAAGTGTTAGTATTCCTTGCTATAGTGTTTGTTCAGTAACATGAGTCTCCATGTCTCTCCAGCTCTTTATTAAACAGAAAATGCATTTTCAGGTCAGTATTTTCAGGATAGAGAACTCAGTCAGGATATAGATTAAACAAGTGAAATTAGTTGGAACTGGAACACTATAAAATGAAGCTGATAAATGGGTACCCTCTCCTGATTGGCTGAGATGTTGTCACCTACTTGACAATGTATTTTCTGTTTATTAAAGACCTGGAGACAGGGAGACCCCTGTTACTGAACAAACACTATAGCAATGATTACTATCACAATATAGTGCTTTAACCTTTTTATACAAAACGTTTTGTTTTAACCAAATCACCTACCCTACCTTTAATACAAACTACTGCAACCAAGTTCGGGTCTTTCTGGATGATACAGCTCTAGTCTTACCTTTGAGGACATTAATACATCATTTTTACTTTAGCATGAGAAAGATAAGTCTGTTGCATTCATATAGTGCCCTCTGGTGGCCTGTATTCTTATAAACAAAATCCTGTATCCCCTACTTGCCGGTGAAAAATAATGATCAATCAAAACAAAACTATACGACATTTTTCTTTTTTAATGAAACGTAGTACATCAAATTGCAATTCATGGTTTTCCTTTTCTTTTACAATGTGAACCACATATATCATACCAACACCTATATGTTAAGTATATAGATTAGCCATTTATTACTTTTTTTTTAAACAAATAAGTATTGAGAAACAGCTGATAATAGTGTTGGCTCCAGAGAGAGACGTGGCACGAGTCGGCCTTTCAGACGGTGAGAAGTGGACAAGACCATTGATTGGTTGAGGGGCAGAGGAAACCGTAAGTGTGCCCTCTTTCATTAACAGCCTAGTCAAGGGGTCAACACTGCAGGTAGGAATAAAAGTGTCAATGTGGCGGAACCACCCTGTTCTGTGTGTTTACATCCTATATAACATACTGCACCACAAAGACAAATTGCAGTAACTAATGTGTTAAAATGGTAAACCGTCATAATTATAACTGCTACTTAATTTATCCACTGCTGTACCAACAATTCCTATGGCGGGAGATGTGAATCTTGAGCTTACTTATTTCCACTGCTCAGGGAGTTTCTGCTTTTTAGCGTTGTAGGGCCTTTTTTTAATAAAATGTGAATTTTAGAAACCCACATGCTCATGGCTTAGCCTTTACACAAGGCTAGAATACATTGTCCTCTTAGAGGGACATATGGACTTTTTAAAAATATGTTTGTTTTGTCTTCCTGGGACACTTGTCGTAATAAGGGGTATTGTCTTCTAGCTACAAGGCTGCAGCTAGAACAAAAACACACCAAGGCCTTGTAACTAGCTGAGCCACTTTGTTTCAAAGGAAAAGTTCTATCGAGGCATTTAAGGATAACAACCTAAAAACCTTCTGCAGCTGTCCAAATGACACGTAGCCAATGAAGACAAACAAACAAAAATTCAAAATGTCCCAGTAGCCCTTTAAGTTGGAATCTCAGTACGATATAAAAGGAGATGGCAGCTAGTCAACGTGTCACTGTTCTCACTTTATGCATGTTCAAGAATTCACATCCCAACATGAGCAGTTTGCAAGGTTGACCCCTACTGAGAAAGCCAAGACGGAATTTAAAGTTAGAATTTTTAGGGCAAGGTTCCTACACAACAGACAGCATTCTTTCCTACGTTTTCCCGCTCTGTGGACTTAACCAAAGTTGAAGTTCAAACAAATTCATTTTTCCATATTTGGAAAAAAAAAGCATGTGCGAGTTCCAGGCGGTCTCACACTATGTTCAACTTGTTCACCCTCCTTCACAGAAGTCAAAGAGTTTTACTAGACTTAAATGAGCTTCACTCCTCATCCATCCATATTGGATCCATCCTTACCCTAACCCAATCCAAATCATTGAGACTATTCACTGGTATTTTATGTAGAAAAACAAAAATGCCTCTGCTACAAACAACAGACTGTGTTCATCTGACAAATAAATGTTAGCCTTTTTTATGCTAGCTAGCCAGCAAACAAGTATGACTGCATAAAATGCAAAACTACACATGCATAAAAAAACCCCTGTGATAACAGAAATTAAAAACCACCATGCTTAAAACATTAACACGAGAAATCACATTTTTTCTGGATGTGATAAGTGGAGGAGAGTGAACAAGTTCATAGGGTTAGGAGGAGTAGAGAAGATAACAGCATCTCTGCAAGTCCATTTTAAGTGCCATAACATCTGCCAACTAAGTGGTACCTTTGACCTTATTCATAGATAAAATAATTAACCATGCCAGTATTACATCAGGGCATCATTGGTAATTATCTGAACATTTCAATACCTAAAAAGTACACTTCCTTCCATAGCTTTCCATGTTGAATGAATGCAATTTAATTACAGAGTAAGTGTAAATTACTCCCATCAACCAATACAAAACCTGAAATGTGATTGTAGTAATCCCAGATTTTAAAGCTGGATACCGTAAAATTTTAATTAGACGTTATTTGTATCTGCCCCAAATATTACACACAAATGTCTGACTCATGGGATGGGACAACAGTGGGTCGTACTCCTCTCCTCCTCCTAACACAAAGCAAAAACAAGACAAGGACTTCAAATTTTCAGAATGAAATAGACCCTAAGTGGCGTTTATCATCTTCTGTACCAACTGAACTCAAGCGAACCTTTCCACGCATCCACGTCTAAATAATGCACACACCCCTTGAAATAAAAAAAAATAAAAAAAACACAATGAGCTGCGCCCCAACACCTAAACCTCGCACAGCAGCCAATTTATGAGGAGTCACTCAAGTACACCAGCTAGCACGTTTGGTGGAGGGTTAGTGGGATGACACCTCTGCAAGAACATTTGTGATTTATGCTTTTTCAACAGCACCGATTATCTTCCAATAAGTTAAATCAATCATTTCCCACAGGCAGGCTGAGGAGGATTAGAGGTGGATGAGAAAGTAGAGCCCATTCGCTGAAACGCTCCAACACAAGATGAAAAACCTTCCACTGTGTGTGTATGTGTTGCAGCCGGAGGTGTGCGCACGGGCTCCATTTCATTGTATGTTTCAACCCAAATGATCTCCGCCACGATTGACCACGAGCGAGCCTGCGCGTGGCCCCGAGTAGACTACGACAGTGGGTGGGGCAGGTGGGGTTGAATGGAAGAATAGTAAATTGGTTTTGCATGAGTTAGAGGTGAAAGCTAAGTGCAAAATCATTATTGCAACTCTCATTAGAACATCACACAATCACATAAAAACAGCAGCTGCTTTTTTAATAAGACTAAGGGAAGGGGGTGTCAACGTCTGCAAACAGGCTGATGTTTCGTGTGACAACAACAAAAAAAAAAATAATAATTCCTTTTCAATTACTGAAAAACAAAACAAAAGGGTACATGTGATAAAAGTAAGATGAACTTGGCTATAACTGCTGCAGTGGCGACAAACCTAACATTTGAACACTGGTGGTTGAAAGAAAAGAAAAAAAAAGACAACTGGCCGAGCTAATTCTAACATTGCTGTTGAAGCAGAGTAGTTAGCAAACGACAGGGTCAAAAGATCAAAACATCAATAGCCTGCTATTGGTATAGAGAGCCATCAATCGAGTAGCCAGAGTAACATTAACTGGTTACAGGCGGCGGAGGAGGCGGGAAGATGCCACAGAGACGCGCTCCTATTAGGTGACCTAGCTTGCCGGTTGGCAGGCGTTGTCGATTGAGAACTGCGATCAAACTTGTAACAGAAAAGAGTAGACAGGTTGCTTCAAGCGAAGATGGGTCACCCGACATAGTTGGTTCCAGCGTTTGGCAAAACAACTGAAGTCACTGAGTGTGAGACGATACGATCATGGCCCTCGTTTCCTTGTTAAGGGGATGGGTGAAGATGAGGGAAGGAGGGGAGAGGTAAAGGGAGGGAGACAGGAGGCGAGGAAGCAGGGACAAAAAGGTGTCAACGATCAAGTGGCTTTTATTTTGAAGCAGCATAGTGCATTTTGTCCCTCCCCCATAGAGGAAGTCTGCGTCTGTTGTCGGTGACTTCCTGTCGTCGTCTCCTTTCCAGTGGCTCCGCTTCTTCGACGTGTCACCGGTAGCTGAGAAGGCTGTGTGATCTCTTCCCAACACCCACAGTCAGTTAATTAAGTGCTTCAAGCCAAGATCATCGATGTCCACTTCGACTATCGGAGTAAGTAAAGGAGCCGACGAACAGGATTCAGCTGCCACTAAAAAACTAAATGGAATGCCTCCCGTCCCTGTTTTTTCAGCCTCGCGTAACTGCACAGCCAGCCATCCAACTGTCCATTTGTCCTTTTTTTCGTCCGACTGTTGGTCTGTCTGTGTCTGCCTTAAAACATATCCACCCCTCCCTTCCCAATCGCCAGACCTTGGCTCCAAAAGCCTCCTCTCTTCCGTGCGTCCAGGCAGCCAATCAGATCATCCTGTTGCGTTTGTGAGTAGGTGAGTCTGTGATGACGTCGCTGCACTGGGTGGAGTTTCTTTTCCTGGTCCCTCCCCCTCCAGCAGAGGCAGAGCCTGTGGAGTCCAGATGCAGGGCCATTTCCTCAGAGATGAAGGTGTTCAGGTCCACGTCGTGGAGCCCGTTGCGCCTGCTGCTGCGGCACACCGGTCCAGATCCTGCACTGCCACCGCCGCCGGCCCCTCCCCCGTTACTGCCACCACTACTGCCCCCGCTTACATGCGTGGGAGACCCCGGGGCACCAGAACGCACGCTGATGCTTGCCATGGCTCCACTTAGACCTGAGGAATGGAGTGGAAGTAGAAGGTTAGAATTAGAATGAGGAATGGATGAAGGCAACTGAACAAAGGAGGAGGAGAAATTAGAAGACACACCCAACATCCAATACTGGACAGGAGGGCCACATTAACTACTTAAGCCCTTTTTAAAACCTTTTGAAAATATTACAAAGCTCTGATGATTGATTACACATCAGGACTGTATAAACCTGGTACATTCTCATTGATGCTGCATTCATGTCCTGTCATGAGAATGGAATGTCACAGCACAGTCTGTCCAATATGACGTCGTGAACACGGGATTACAGCTGTATGATGCATCCTAAATAGCGAAGCAGCTACCATGATACACAAATGTGATAAATCAGTAAAAAGAGGATCATCATTTTTACTGACCCCTCAGATGGAGCAATGTATAAATGGGTCCATTTGACCCCACCAAGAACATTTAGGCTGAAACGCTAGTTGATCAATATGTTTACTGCCTAAAATCTCAGTATGTCCCCAACTGGTGGCTTAGAAATTACATTGTGACAAGAAAAAAAGACAATCAAACAGCTCCCAAACGTTAAGTTCAAGTCACCAAATGAGGTTGTTTAGTTCGGTTTTCTCAGTCACTGTTCATGTTTCGGCTTTGGAATTGAGGACTGGAGAAAAGGGTCACCGGGTTCAGGCTTTCTTAACAGTCGCATTGTTTGGACGTTTGCCAGTGTACAGAATCTGAAGCAGCTCTCAGTCTCTCTCCCCGTCTGCCACTTAGACTGAACAAAGCCATTACCATGAGAATCCTGTACTAGTGCACCAACCTCACCAAAACAAAATGTGCAAAAACATATCTGGTAATAAACCAAAAAAATAATTCCGATTAAACCTCCCACAGTGACAGATTCTTATTTAGACTATTGCCGTCTGCCAATAAATTCAACTATATGAAAGAAACAATATAAAATACTCACTGCAGCCAGTAAATCAACGAGTCTGCTTTCATAGATTGTTTTCTACTAAACCCAGCAATGAAAATGTTGCCTTGCTAGGAATAAACTCTTTTCGTGTAGATGCCAACCTAACACAGGCACTTCAAACACTCATCCATTTCCAACAGTTCTGCGTGGTAAAAATATGCACAAAGTGCCTGTATCTCCCGTGTTAGGAAATAATGAGGTAGTCTATTTAAAACACCTACTGTACATCAATAGTCTGCTGCTAGTAGTTATGGGCAGTCAATCATGCAACAGTGATATAAATCGTTACAGGCCTTGGGAAGTGGTGAGAAGGTGATGACAAAAGACATGTTCCTTAAGACAACTGCTCTCAGATCTGGAAACCTTTGAACAATTTTGAACATAATTTGAAAAATGTCTGAAATGCAAAAAGGATCTTACTTGCCATGACTCGATGGAAGACATACTGACAAATGACACCTGCTGACTGAAGCGTGCTTGTATTACAGTAACCTTTACCACCAAATGCCTAACCCAAACCACACCAACCTCGACCCTAGCCCAACAAATATCCACACAAGGAGGACAGACACATAAACATGCACACCATATGCCAAGAAATCACTGTCTAATGTAACTTCAGTGAAACCAGAGAAGCTGGTGCATCTGCCCACTTATACATAGCCCATTAATAGCTCTTGCAGCAATTTAGTCAAACTCGCTATTCAGACACACACACGCACAGTTAATAAAGTGAGGCCCTTTTATACCACTGGCCTATAGACATACACACTTGCACCCATATCACTTTAGTCACATGTGAGTGTGGTGGATATGAAGGTTAAGTTTTGTATGCATGCACAACCAGCCTTTGCAGTCAAAGTACACCTTATGCTTACAGTATATATAGCCCTGAAAGAGAAATACAAAAGAAAAGCTCATACAGTGTGAACCAAAGAAAGTATTATGGGTCTTTTTAAATCACAATAGGCTCAGTATGATAGATTTTTAATTCAAAATCAGTCTAAATGGTTCAGTCATGAGTCATCCACCTAAATGCAGTGAGAGATTTTTAGGGTATGAGTCAACCTTCATGCAACTCTGCATCACTCAAAAGTCTGTTCCCTAGTTGAATTCATATTTGTCCTATAGTCCAATATTAAAAAGGGATTAAACACACAGCTCTAACCTCAAGATTACAATTTGCCACCAACAGAATATTCTCCATTGGCACCAAGTATTATTTTGGACAGGTTTATTTGTAGATGAATATGATCATGAATACATGCATACTGACCTCATGCACATGAGTTCAAAACTTGAGCATAAAGAAAAACTTGGCAACCAATCGGAAGTGTACATGCAAGTTATGTTGATATAATATAGAATGTAATGCCATACTAAATAAAAACTCGATCTAAACTAGCTTTAAGGGGATTTTTAAAAACATTTCTGTGGCAGGTTTTATTTCAATAACGAATATAAAATGTGTGTCAACACCTGTTCTTTTTTCACATTTTCCTACTGCATATTCATATAGGACTTAGTGTGAAATTGCCTTCAAGGGGGAACAACGTGCATTTTCTTTTTTTATGCTCCCTTCAGTCACACATGTGGCTTCGTGAGTGCCTGTAAGGTGTGTCCAGTCAACAGCGCTCAATTTGGAACTATATAACCACTGCAAAACTAAATAAGTCTGAAAGGTATGACACCTTTTCCCTGTCTTAAGCGTTACCATTTGAATAAGGGGTCGGAAGCATTTTAATAAATGCAAATGTTACATGTATTTGTACACAGGTCTCGGTTTAGTACGCATACAGAACGAATGTTTGATACTCAGTGCTGCTCAACAAGACACAAAATGTCCTTATCAGCAAGTCTCTGTTCGATTCCCAGCCGGCTGGACCATTTGCTTTATGTCATTCCCCTACTCTCTCCGTATTTCCTGTGTCTCCACTGTCAAATAGTGTTAAAAATTGCAGCCCCAAAAAACTAAACTACAAGACAGCCAACTGTGAGACAAGACACAAGACAACACGTACAGCCCCTCCCTCTCCCAAACAAAAACACTTCACCACTTCTACCATCCTCTAGTCTAGTGAGACACAGCGGCACACCACACCAATCAAAGTTAGCATGCTAACAAGCAAGTGAGCTAGTTGGATACATCAATATAGCAGCCGTGTCAGACTAGAAGATGCTCCAATAACCAACAGATCTTTCATGTGGGAGTACTTTGGTTTCCCTGTAAGTTATGACAGATATGTTAACATGTCGAAAACACTTAAAGGGTAAGACCACTTTGGTAGAGGTTTGGGTTGTGTATTTACCTTGCCATGATGTAACTCCAAAGGTGGACAAGCAATGAAAAATAATTGCTCCATTGATTAGAAATTGATAATTCAAAATTTGCTCCTCATTGACTTACATTGTACGGTAAAACAGCTCTCAAAGTCACTCTTTAAGCACGTAAACGAACACGAACAAAGTTGATTCAGACAGTATAGAACATCACCAAACCCAGTACTGTTTGTTTTTTTAATAAAAATATTAACTTCCTGCTGATTTTACTATTTGAAGATCCGGATCCGGATCCGCAAATCCAGTCCAGGTTTTCTTCTTAATAAAATAGCAAAATCAACAGGAAATTAACATTTTTATTTAAAAACAAAACAGTACTGGGTTTGGTGAGGTTCTATATTGTCTGAATCAACTTTGTTTGCATTTGTTTACATGCTAAAAGAGTGACTTTGAGAGCTGTTTTACCGTACAATGTAAGTCAATGAGGAGCATATTTTGAATTATCAATTTCTAATCAATGGAGCAATTATTTTTCATTTCTTGTCCACCTTTGGAGTTACATCATGGCAAGGTAAATACACAACCCAAACCTCTACCAAAGTGGTCTTACCCTTTAAGTCAATACACAATATATACTACAGTATTTAGGCAGCCTTTCCCAGCTGATTCAAACAGTGCAACATAAATTACCATGGCTATTATGTAGCCACTCCTATGAGACACTGGTGGAAAATGCAGGCTTTACTCTTCATTTTTAGTCAGTCATTCTCATTCACTTAAGGAGGAGAATTCTGCCCGACGTTTTTCTTGACGAGTGGTACAGTAGAAAAAATTCATAACTCCATCCCGAGTCGACCGCAGCTAAAAACCCGAGCCTATGAGACTTGCGCTAGATTGTGTATTTGAATAGCTTTTTTTTGGTGAGATCTAACGTTCTTATGGACAGAAAACCCGCCGTAGTGTTTAGAAAGTGACGTGGATGACGTCACGGGTGAAATCTCGTCTTGCAAGACTTCCGGAGAGGCGCATCTAACATAAACACTGTTGAGTGTTTTCTGTCCATAAGAACGTTAGATCTCACACAAAAAAAGAAAATTCAAATAAGCAATCTAGCGCAAGTACCTCCCCCTGTTTTTTTGCTGCGGTCGACTCGGGATGGAGTTATGATCTTTTTCTACTGTACCACTCCTCCTAGGATATCATATAAAAAGGTAAGAAAAACGTTGGTGAAATTCTCCTTTAATCACTGTGTCTGGTTAGTGGTTAGTCTGTCTGGCTTCCTTTCTCTCCCTCGGTCTTTCACACATAACCATACTATATTTTATTGTTTTATTTAACTCCTTTCGTGTTATATGTCCACTAAAGATAATGAGTTGTGTAGCTCAATTGTGTTAAAGAAAATAAAGACCATACTTTTATCATGTTGGCTATCAATCAAAGTATGATCTTTTTCAAGTTGAAGCTTACCAATTTTGTATTTATTTTTTCTGTATCAAAAGCTCACAGAGCACCCATGCAAAATGCACGTACATGAGAAGGTTGAAGTATTCTTTTAATCATGTCATATAATTAAAAATATATATATACACACACACACACACACACACACACACACACACACACACACAGTGTATATAAACACTATCTTACCATGCAATGCTATGGCCTCCCTGAAGGGTTGAAGGTCTGTCTCCACGGAGGAGCCCGTCTCAGAGGAAGGGTTAGCCCGGCTAACCATGGCCAGTCGTGGGTTGGCCCTGCTGCTCCTGGGAGGTGGAGCTTTGCCACAGAGGAAACTGATAAGATCCTCCCTGCGTATGGTTCTCCTACGTTTTTTCACCCAGGCCAACACATCCTGTAATAATGGAACAGAATATCCATCCCTTAACTGGATATCAAAAGGAAAACCTAATAACCGTTGAAGCATTTCGACTTTGTTAGCTAGAGAAAGGGCTTATGGGACAGGCTCTGAGCCGGATGCAAACTCAAAACATCATGATTATATCAGTTTATACGATCAACGCCCTAACTGGTCAGTCTAGTATGGGATGTCCACAGTGCTCATTTCTTGCCATGTAGCTCATCACTGTTTATTTTGCTGGTTCCCAACAAGCAGAAGAATATCACAGAGAAGTTTAATGTGAGAAATATTAATGAAAGTGGGTTCCGTTACAAAAACAATTAAGAAACACAATTCAAACCTTGTTACGACGTTGGTGGCCAATTTGGATGCCCAAGTCAAAGCTTCTCTGGTGGGCCTCCACGCTCTCTGAAAAAGATACCCAAAGAAATAAGATGGAAACAAGAAAGAGATAAGACAGGTATAGAAATGATCAGAATGAGCATTATGAGAGAACATGTTTAAACTGTGGAGAAATAGTGACCCATATAGTGGATTGGACAGTTAATCCTCCTCAAAAACAACTGCAATAAATAAAAATAGGTTTCTATAAAAGCACACCTACAAGTACAATGTAAAACATAACTCTAGCAAGATAAAATAGCATGGGGTAAAAATCTAAAGACTGTATTGGGAATGTGTGTGTGAACTGAAACACATGCTACCGACAGCTCAGTCAAAGAGGCTTATCTGTCTTTCAGTCAACAATAACTGGTAGGTACAACTAATATAACTCATAAATGGTGTGTATAATTCAAAACAACAACAAACAATACCATAAACAAAAAAGAAAGTGCTGTAAGGCCTGTAGTAGCTAAATCGTTCTATGACGTGATGAGATGACATGCAGTCCGTTTACATTTTCACTGGAGGGGCAAATCAATGAATGTATGTTTTCATTTACAAGTACAATGATAGCACGCTTACTGCCAATGGTAGGACAAGGACACCCAATTGCAGCCATAGACATTAAGTGACATCTAAATTCAATGCTAAGTCCAACTCACAGGGCATTATGATGATATGTGCTTCTTACCTTTGTAGAGGTTGGTGACCGCAGTTGCGGCATTTTGAAATGGCACCCACAATGACAGACCCTGTTGATGGCATACTCTGTCTGTGGGGAGAAAGGAACATGTGTATTTACAAACGATGTGCTGTATCCGACTGTGTGTAAATCAGTATTTATTAATACCAAATAGAAACATGTGCTGTTGTCTACTTTTACTGGGGTTATTAATATGTTCGTGGCAAGACTTGGCCTGGTCCGTGACATATTTCAGATTTTGTTTTTATTTAACATTATAATATTATTTTGATCATAAGACCCTGATAAGACTGAATGTCAGTCTCCAGGTTTTCTTCAGAATATGTATGACACAGATTTACTATGACACTATCTATGTATGGCACATTAGGGAGTCCACAGGTAGTGGTTCTCAAACGTTTTATTTTCAAGGACCCACATAACTCTGAGTGTACAAATGGAACCATAATTTGCACACTCTCAAGAGTTATAGACCTATACTGGTAATTTAGGGCTACTGTTCGTCTACTCATTTTGTATGTCCATGGCAAAAATTTAATTTTCACAAAAATGTCCACCACAAGCCAGCTTGGGATGACCCCTAATAGCTTGTGTGTTGTGTCATCATACACAGATCAACGTGTCTACTGTAACAAAAGGTCCGAGGTGTGCGATAGCTCGCCGATTACAGGGGTTGTATGAAGACCATTTTTTTCATTCGCCATTTTGTCTTGCATCAAGAATGGTAGACACTGCTTTAGCATTATAAATAACTGTCAGTCAGCGCTAGATGGCCAACTCGGCAGCTTGCTTGGAGCTCCGAAAGTCCTCCTGACACTTAACTGCCCTCTCAGCAGTAAAGTTGCAAAGCCATGATGTCAAAACACATTCGAGTAACACGAGTCGACACAACAATTTTTATGTACTCCTACGGATTTGATCCAAGAGTTGTACAAACTACTCAACACAATACTGTCATCATAACACATGGTAGACAAAACAATTATCCCTTAACGTTAAGCTAACATAAAAAATATCCTCGCCATTTTGTTTTGATTGGAACGCTAGGCTATGCAACGCTAATAAAAGTGCCCACTCAGCAGCAACAGACCAGATGTTTGAAAGCAGAGCAATATTACAGCGACCCAGTGATTGGTTTACTTTTATAAATGTAAACCCAACACACGAGCCTGTGTCTATTAAAACTGTAGGGTAACAGTGACAGCGTCGAGGCGGTCTGTCTGTCAACAGAGAATGTCGCGTAGCTATGATTGTTTTTACCATCGCCATTTTGTAACTTAGCCCTGGCTAAAGTTACGTTACCCCAGCTAGCTAGTGCTGCTAGTAAACACGGTTGAATCAGTCAGCTCCGGGGCAGATCCGAGCTGAATAAACGACATTTTTGCGTTTGTCAGCGTTTGTCTGTCACCACGAAAAACAACATATGTAAAAAAATAAAATAAATAACCGATCAGTTCTGATGTTGTTTCTAACAGACGCTAAATTTAAACAGGTGTTATGCCATTTTTTGTATCCACGTTAGAATCTGTTTCCCCTTCCAAGTTTAACTATGTTTTTTCCCCCATTTGGATTGCACGTGACGAAATAAAATTACATTTATTCATTTTTTAAAAGGACTGATTAACTAACTGTTGGATTATAAAACTGTAAATTGGTATTTCAAAAACAGCCTCGCTGTTTAACAATAAAACAATAAAGTAGCCTAAAGTGCCCTGGGTCCACACTAGTAAACTAAGAAAATAACAGAATTTACGAGTCAACGAGAAGGAATATGGAGGAGTGGACAACATATTCACTGTCAAAATGTGTGCCCCATAGACTTGTCTTCGGGGGTGAACAGATTCTGACGGGACACATTTTTTGGCATAACACATGTCCTAATCAGCTGCTGTGTACTGTAGCATTAGCAGTCTGGTTATGGCTGGCAGGCTATAGTGTAAAATATGTCATGTAAAATGTTATATCATCCATTTGTAACTCAGAGGATACCAAATGTAACCATTTTGGTTACATTTAGTATCCACTCAAGAGTTAAATGAACTGTATGTAGAGAAGCAGCAAGTACTATCTAAGACAGTGGTTATCCACCTTTTCAGGCCGTGACCCCCCAAAATAATCATATTTGAACTGGGGACCCCCCACCCTGATACACAGTTTGGAACCTAGGAGTTGAGGCATTAAATCTTTGGTTCCACAGATAAATATTGTGAAAATAGCAGATCTACAAGCTCACAAGGACTCGAGCTTGCAGATCGGCTATTTTCAAAAATGTTGCCTCTTTCTTATATTATTTATTTGGCCAATGTTAGACCAGTTTTTAATAGTACAGTTTGTCGATTACTTTTGAAGCAGTAATAGTCTTTTTCTTTTCAGGTATTAAAAAAGGTCTTACAAGTACTTAATGATTGTCACTTTACTGTCATCTGGGGACCCCCCCGCCCCTAAAAAAAAATCATGTGGGGACCCCTCTGGGGGTCCCGACCCACAGGTTGAGAACCACTGATCTAAGAAGTAAACTAAGTAAAGAAAAAAAAGCAAGATAGTCGTGTTCAAAGACCTTTGTAAAGCTGCGCTACGGCGGTAGCAGAGTTCTGGAAGAGATGCCACAGCTTGTCCTGGTCGTTATCGGCCTCCTCCTCGGTGGGCTCCCTCTGCTCCGCCTCGGCCAGACACTGCCGCTCCCATTTTGAGAACCAATGCTCGGGTCCGTGTTCCTGAATCTCCGAGTCCCCGTCGACGTCCTTCTTCTCCTCCATTTACTAACCCACCGCGACGAAAACTAGAGGAAAATCACGACGTTTCGGTGACGCTGAAAGACGGGGAGCTGTGCTACTAAATTATGTTAGTAAATTCATGAATGATATTAGTGTTTTTGACTATTAAAAGAAAAATAGTTCATGGGTCTTCCCCTCTGGTACGGGTTTGGTAAAGGGACGCTAAACTATTTTCTCCACTCGCCGACGTCGGAATATATACAAGTCAACGTAGCGTGGTGTGCTCCATAGCCCGCCCCTTTGCGATTTCTCCAACGCCGATTGGCTGTAACTGCACTGCAGGGCGGGTCAGACGTTTCACCTATAGACGTCATTGGCTCAACGACATGTCAGTCAGAGAAATGACACAAAGAGAACTCCATGAAAATTCCTTATTACTAAAGCTTGTGTGAGGGTCAGCGTTTATTATACTACATTTTGCTGGAAATAAAAGGTGTATACATCTTGCACGGCGCCAATGAGTGTTATTGCTCGTGCATCTAAACATAGAAACATGGACAATTAGCTCTGTTAAGTGGCACTTTGAGGAAAATATATAGGTGGCCTTGCCTTGGTCATAGCAGCATTAGTTTATATGCTAGACGCGGAAAGTAACTAAGTACATTTACTCAAGTACTGTACTTAAGTACAATTTTTAGGTACTTTTACTTTACTGGAGTATTTCCTATTTCAATTACATCTCAGAGGCAAATATTGTACTTTTACTCCACTACAAGTATTTGAAACGTTTAGTTACTTACTTACAGATTTTGATTATTAATACAAAACATACATTTGCCCTTCGGCTATTTGAAAATAGCCGATCTACAAGCTCAACTCGTTGCAATGAGACATGTGTGAGCTTTTAGATCTGCTATCTTCAAAAGATTTGTATGCATTTTTTAAACTTGTGAAAAATGGGACATTCTGCATAATGAATACGTTTTTACTTTTGGTACTTATGTACATTTTGATACCATTACTTCTGTACTTTTACTCGAGTACATTTTGAAATCTGGTCTTTTACTTGTAACAGAGTATTTTTTACATTGCAGTATTGATACTTTTACAAGTAGAAAATGTGAGCACTTTTTCCACCACTGGCTAGAAGGTCTGCACTCGTGTAAAAACAAAGGCCTACATCAGTGTGATGATGAGGATGGCTTGAGAATAACTAGAATAGAATAGTCGTCTTTCCTTTTTTTCTCCAAATAAAAGTTTAAGAGCTTCCATCTCTCCAGAAAAGTCGAAGCAAAAAGGGAATTTGTAGGCGTGTTGATTAAAAAAATACAATTGGTCTGCTGAACTCGAAACGATAAATAATAAGAAAATAAATTGTAAGATAATAAGATAAGATAAATGAGAGTGAGTCAGCTCTATCTTGCGGCAGGCATCTGCTTGGCGACAAGAGGCCGGTGCAGCACCAGATTTAGCCAGTAGATGGGGATATTCTCTCTCCTTGTTGGAAGCTAATCTGTTTGAGCATTGCAGCTACGGTTGTTTTTGACAGATGGGCCTACATAACAGCTCATCTCTGCGTTTGATGAGTTGCAGCAAAGAGAGATGAGTACCGGAAACCAGGGGTCATCAATATGTCCGTATGTACACGGACAAGTGTGTCCATGGCAAAGACCTGATCTTGTCCATGGCACATTTTAGATTTTCTTTTTTACACACCCTTATAATGTTCTTATTTTGATCATAAGACCCAATTACTGGATGCCAAGTCTCCAGGTTTTCTTCAGAATATGTATGACACTTATTTACTACGTTCACTATGGCACATTAGGAGTGCACTAGTACTAGTGATTCTCAATGTTTTATTTGCAAGAAACACGCCTACCCCTGTTACAGACCTGTTATGGTCAGGGCTACCTCTTTATGCGTTTCTGGTAGTATTATTGTCCACTCATTTTGTATGTCCGTGGCAAAAATTGAATTGACCAAAATGTCCACCACAAGCCAGCATGGCAATGACCCCTGCCGGAAACAAACAAAAAATAATGTGACAACTCAAGGCCAATTTGACTGTTTGTTGTATAATGTGTTCCATCTGATTCCAACTTGCTGTTGTTCACCAATATTATTTTTTTATTTATACCTATATATATATATATATATATTTTTTTTTTTTTTTTTTTTTTTTTTATATATTTTTTTTTTACAATTAACTCCTATACTCACCTTATGGTTTCAATCATAGCTGTGGTTTTCAATAACTGACAACTCTTCACAAAAATAAATACATGAATTAATCCATTTTTAAAAGTTGCCTCAGAAATAAAATTCGTTAGAGAAAGTATGATCAACTGCAACTGAATATAGCCTAACTAGCCCAAAATATTACTCTTTTAATATTGAAACTTTGAATTTCATTGCTTGCTGCCTTGTAAATTACAAGGCAGCAAGCAATGAAATTACTAATCATGTTTTTCCTATAATATTAACATTATTCTATTATTATAAATGTAATTGAATAATAGTTCAGTACACAATTTCTTCTATTTGTTGATTATGTTTTTTTAACGGATGAACTGAAAACGTTCTCTATCGGTTTTCATTTAACATATTTTGTATCAATGTTGTGGAACTATATTAAGTTATATTTAACAAGACACATAGTAAACAACAAACATACGGTAATTACAAAGTCAGGCTCATGTGGTTGATGGTCAAAATTATGCAAATTCACTATTCACTATTGGGGCCAGGGGCCTAATGCCCCCTATTACTATAGTGTCTAGCGGAGCCAGTATTGCAGTTGTTTTCAGTCAGATATTATTATGAAGTAATGTATCATCGAATTTAATTCATGTCTCCACTGCATTTCCTTTTACATTAATGTAAAACCCGGGGTGTATCATGCAATAATTTTACAGGCCCCATCGTAGCAGCAAGTGAAGCCTGTGTTTCGACATCCCATAGCCAATAGAGCGGTCACTTGCGCTGTAATTGGTTAATTGGTTGTCAGGCAACCACTGTTTTCTGCGTGTCTGACCAGAGACAGGACGCTCGTCCGTCCGGACCATGGGATCCAGATTGCACTGTGTTTAGATCATGGATGTATGGTTGATCTCCATGCGGATGTGACATTTCAGAGAGGAGCGCGACCGCCATTTTGAGATTTTACCTTCGACTCAACATCACAAACCACGGGAGCTGCTGAGAGGAGCGCACAGGCTATGACCGGGCACATTTCTTCATAGAAAACACACGTTAGAAATGCAACGGGGGCGCCGTGTTTTACTGTATTTCGTGTTAGGCTTGGTTTGATGCACCGGACCGTGGCAACTATTGTCTTGGTAAACTTCGACATTAGTGCTATTCCAGTTTAGAAGCTGGTTTGAATGGGTCGCTTTTTTCTCCGCTCTCCCCCAGACGAGGGACAATCGGAGGAGCACACGGACTGGGGATATTGCGGGCAAAGTTGTTGAATGTGTTTCGATAGCAGATGAGCCTTTGTTTTCATTGTTGTTGTACCTACATCATTAGTTGGCTGCCCAGTGTCAGGTAGCTTAATATTTGTTTGTCCGGCTGCAGCTTCTTGTGGAGTGAGTTGACGTTGTTGCCCCACATTACTCCTCCGGGGTAAAGTCGGATTTGATTTAGCTTCACCCAGCAGCGGGCCTCCCCCTCGTCGGAGCCCCCAGTCATCATCCCGCACCGTCAGCGAGACTCGCACCCGTCAAAGCGCCGAGATTGGGCGAATAGCGAGCAAATACGTCCGCGTTTCTCTGCCTGCCCCCCCGCCGACCTCCCCTCCCCAATCCCCGGCGCTGACAGCAGAAAAGGCCGAGGTCGTGATAGAGCAGGCCCAGCCGCCGAGGCTCGACCTGTCGTCTAGCCCACCTCCGCATCCTCAAACCCCCCGCCAGCAGCCCAGGGAACCCACCCTGGACAAGGTCGAGGGGAACAAAGATACCACAACAACCCCACCATCTGCCACCATGAACCATCACCATCACACCCAGCAACAGCAGCAGAAAGCCGGCGAGCAGCAGCTCAGCGAACCCGAGGACATGGAGATGGAAGGTAAGCAGAAAAGGAAGGCCACAATGAACCATGACAGGAGCAAAACAATGGCTATGATCCCACTGATCCGTCAGAAATGGGTGAAGTTGTGTGGTAGAGCAGAGCTCAACTTTACAGTAAACACGAAGGCCTGAATCTAGCTGGGATAGCCAGCTGTAATATTGCGTCCATTGCAGTAGAGCCGAAGTGAAGCTGACCTACATGATGGAAGTTAAGTTACTTTACTCTAAAATAGACTTAGTGTATTTTTTTTCCAGCTGTAGAAAATTCCCCAAATGTGTTGTTTATAAGTAGTATTGTAGCCCTGTGTCGACCTCATAGATAATTCATTCGCCCTGTATTTCTGCGTTGTTGGTCAAACTGTCCATTTTTTTTGTTGTTGTTGATGATTGATTGATTTACTATGGCTAGAACACGATGCGGTTGCCATGCCGTCACCGTTTAAAACTCACATATAAGTCATTTATTAATGTATAGAGCGTGCAGTTTGTGTTTAAATGTTTGTAAACATCCGCCCGCAATTAGTGCAAGGCAATTAATGACCCCATAGCAAGGTAATGAACATTCTGCTTCTACTTTATGTACACTGATTGTTTCAGCTATGTTATTTAGACGGGTGGAATCATTATTAAAAACTACTATATAGCCAATGAATAGATCGCACAACGTTAGCTTTATGATCAGCTGATGTAAAATGTGTATTAATTAATATGTGAAAACGGTAGCCTGTTGGCTGGTAAAACGTCAGATTGGACAATTCGAGGCCCTGATCGCAAACTTGCCGTTGAACGAGAAATCGGTCAGTATGAATATAAAAACATTGAATTAATGGCACTATTTAAATTGTAAATGCCCTTTATCTGGTTTAAGGTTTTACATAGATTTTCGTTTTAGATTACTTTGCATCACCGGCATAGATGAAAATAACGCTCAACTAATACCTAACGTTAAGTTCACTAGCTGTGGAGCTAACGGCTTATTTTTTTTTACTTCGCCGTGCGACCGTATCGCTCGACAAAAATGACGTATTTTCAATTTAAACAAGTATTTCTTAAGTTGAAACACGCCATTTATGTCGAGCCACTAGGTATAAATAATTAAGCCTTAACGACGAGGCATCCTGCTCCAAGGCCCTGTCTTCTATGCTAACGTGCTAACACCAGGGGGGTGTGTAGCATTTCCAAAATGGTGGCTTGTATTTTACGACCATCGATTTATAGCTTGACAATTAGGCCTTGGTTTGCAAATAAACCCTGCTGTTTATGTCCATGTCTCAGGTGTGTTTGAACCCATATTGGTTGTATTACGCCACATTAAGTATACATGTGATGTTAACAACACGGTGGCTGTTCATTTCCGTCACTATGAAACGTTAATGTAGCTTTGGTGGTGGCTATTCTGGCTTTATTGTTGGCCTCCAGATGAAGCTAATGTTAGCCTTCTTGCTGCTTGTCAGTGTTGATGTTACTAAATTGACAATGGCTGTAGTCGCGGTGCTATTCTAAATAAGAAGCATGCTGCGGGCTAAAATACCAGTTTGATTTAGATTGACTCCAGTTAACGGCATGTCTGACTAGTTTGTAGGGTGCTGTTGTGGCAGATAGTGTTGCTGCGGCACAGGCCCGCATGGGGGCTTGACTAGCGCTGGCGGGGATTTGCTGCTTCATTGTATGAAGGGACAACGCGTGGGGCTCGCCATTTTTAATGATCTCTGTTTTGTTGGTCTAGTTTGCAGTCAGGATTGCGTCTGTCACCGTTTGGCAGATGTTCCATACACAGGGCGGCCCTCAGAACGGCACATTTTTTTATTTAATTATTTATTAACGTCAACTTTGGGCCAGGCTAGGCTAATGGAAGCCCTCAGCATCACTGCGTCATTCAGTCCTTGTGATTTGAGGATCTGTTTGTCTACCCTGTTTTGCCTTTTTACACATTTGCTTTCCTCAGCAGGCTATGTCATGGCAGTTTTTCATTTTTTATTTCATTTCAATAGATTTCATTTTAACAGCAGGTGCATCCACCCTAGTTTATTTTGTGCAGAACAAACTCCCGATGATGCTGCTGCTTATCCCACTGGACTCTCATTGTCCCCTAAATGTACAACAATGTCAACACCAGATGGACATCAAAACCTGTGTGTGTGGTCACCAACTCCAGCTTCATCGTCTACTATGTATCCTGCTTTGCTAAGCCAGCACAATGTGACGAATTACCGCTCACCACTTGCATTAATCCACCAAACCACATTGTCTTTATGGTGATAGACTCAAGAAGACATTTGAAGTGAAATGCCTGCGCCAATTAAAACTAAGTTCTGAATATCTCACTCATTTAGTCCACAATAACAAAGCCATCTACCGATTGACTCTGCAACAGCACTTCAGTTTGCTGTGTTTCTGTTTTAGTTGGGTTATGCTGTTAATTGTTACTGACTGGTGGCATTCTCTCACACTCTTATGTTGATGCCTGTTACAGCTGCTACTGCATTGTGTTGAAATATTTCTATGATTCCTTACAGCAGCTATTGTGTACTCACTGTACTGTGGTCTAAATTAGCAACAGGAAGAATATTGGCCACATGTTCTTCAGTCATATATGCAATACAATCTATAGTTCGAATTATTGTGAGCTTGTAGATCTGCTGTTTTCAGGCATGGTCAGGTTCATGCAGGTCTAATAGGTTTTAATAGTGTTTTTGACAACACCAGAGTCGTAGTTACTAGTTGTCTGGTTGTTATCGATCTGTTATAACTGCAATTCCCACAAGTCCATTGAAAATGTAATCGGAAGCACCACGCCAAAACGCAATCATGGTTTAATCCGAAGGGCTCAGTCCTATTCTGCGAGTGAACTTACCGCTCCACCAGATCAGAAACATCTGATCGGAAACAGTAGGAGCATTTAATCAACCGCTAAAGCCTAATTTATACTCTGTAGTATGACGTGAATGCGTGTTGTGAACAAGTGAACTCAAAACTAGATTAAATGCCTTAAAAGGTGCAGTTGATTTTTTTAATTCACAGGTATAAATCATCACATTTGAATTGATTGTCATGCTTTCTTGTTCCCGAATAACAGGCATAACCATGTAAGTGAAAGCAAAATCTTGGAAAATTTGTTATTTTATTCCAGAATAGTTAGTTTTGGTTTTCTTTCAGACTCAGAGGATGCGCCACAAACTTGATAAGGGTTAGGAAAAGTTGAGGGTTGTTTTTGTATACTGCTCATACTCTGGGGAACCAGTGCCTCCTTACAGTGTAGTCGGCTTGCCTCCAAGACAACCTATCACCCAATTTTCATTTATTTCAGTGACTGAATTTAGTTTCACCTTCATGGGTACAATTTAGCAGCATAACCTAGCCCTGTGCTGGTGGGGAAGGTGCAGACAAGGAGTAGAGGCGGGAAGTTGTCTTGGACCTGACTGACATGTACAGTTTGTAAGTTGTAATCCACTTGGCAAAATGAGGTCAGGCTCCTGGGTGACGAAGACTTGGCCTGTAATGTTACCTGCAGATGTGTCCTCAAACACACTCACTTACTGCCACTGGAGTCATATTGGAGGTGGCTCGCAATCAAATGCTGCTTTCTCATTTGGAAAATGTCAGGGGAATCAGGTTGGGAGTGACATTGTCCGGTGTTGGCTTTTCACACATGTAGCATACAACAGGAGTATGTACGTTTCAGATGCTTTAACACATGAAGGCAAATAGGCCATTTGATAAGGTGAGGGGTGGTGTCTGGGTAGGAGACGCACACATTAGCTTCTCCCATTTAAATATTATATACCAGCGCAAGAAAGATGCGAGGATCAAATGAAATCTTGTTTTACTTTCTTCCACAGAACATGACAGATGCATTTAATTGCTTGACATGTAGTCTCCCATTGATGCACCCATGTTTAAAACGCAAACAAAACATCTTTCCTACCATAGTAGGCCTAATGTAGACAACGAGCTACAACCTACTTTTCATCAAAACCAGCCATCCTCTAGGGCTGGGTATTACCTACAACCTCACGTGTGTCATACTAAATATACTTCCTAGACCACCGATTGCTGATGTTTTGACCAATTGTCAGAAGATGTAGAGTTTCCAAATCAATTTGAAAAACTTCGTTAACATTTAAACAAAAAGCAAGGAAATAAAAACAAATACAAATAAATAATGTTTTGATCCATAAATGCAAAAGATTTAATCTTGTATATTGTTATTGTCGAGCAGAAACTGATGCTGATTGTTTTTTTTTAAAGCCGCGTCACACAGCATTTCCTTCCTTATCGATATGGTAGCCTTTGTATCGATACGATTATCGGCAAGGAATACGATACGATTATTGGTATCGATTAATTGAACCCACCCCTACCATCCTCTGAGCTGGAAAAACATCTGTGAATATTTCTAACTCAAACGCTAATAAAGCAGAATTAAACTGGATTTCAGTTAATTACTGTATTTCTCTCTCCAAACACCTCGGAATGAGGGGAGGCTCCACCCGTCGACAATGGCAGCGGCATCGACACGTCCATTCGCTGAATGTAAATTCACCGGTCAATCACAGTGCCCATTAACATATGGTGCCATTTTTAGCTCAATCGGACATCACCCCACTAGGCCTGTCACAATTATTACATAATCGCCTAATCACTATTATTTGAGATAATCGCAATTACTTTTAATAATCGTTTCCATGTTGAAAAATGTTCATACCTTTAAAAAAAACATTTTCCAAAAATAGCAGATCTACAAGCTTACGAGTCACGTGACACGTAAGCTTGCAGATCTGCTATTTCTACCTTTTTAAAAAAAAAATTTTTTGGATGTAAACAAAGTGTCCGGTGGGTGGGGGAGTCTTGTCTATCCACTGGAACAAAAACGTTTTACCACGATTGGTCATTTTGTTTCTGTGGCTCGTTTTCACCAAAAAAAGGAATCCGAGCTACAAGTTTCTACAAATCCTAATGGACGGAAGTGCCGTTTTTTGGGTCGACGTCACATCCGTCAATTCCTTCTATCAGCGTTGAGGGATCATTCCTAAGTTGCGTTATCATAGCATATTTGCAGACATAAGGCACTCCATGAAGTCACTTCTTTTAGAAACGTGCTCCTCTGTCTCAATCTTTCATAATATGCTTTAATAGATGAAACGGAGTGTGTGGAGTTGTCTAATTTGCTCGGGATAATTGTCCTCATCTCTGTGTGCATGTGGTGTGTGACTACTTGTAGCTTAATCCTGCATTGTGCCCATAATTATGCTGCCTAGTGTCTACTGTGATGTAGCATTGTTTGTTGTGCGGGCACGTACGTGCGCACACACACTGTCATAGTCACATGTACCCTCCCCCCTTCTCTTTCTCTAAAATCTTCCATCTTTGATGGTCCATCTCTCACTTCCTTTTAGTTTTGGTAATGCGCACAATTGATGCTCTCACACAGACACACATGTATACGTGGAAGAAAGAGACTTGTCATGCTGTCTCAGCAGGGTTTCCCCGGTGAAATGTGCGAGAAGTAGGGATGAGGACTGGGAACCATTGCCAGTTTGGTACCGGTTCCTGATTGGTAGAACCTAAATGCTAATCCTGGACAAAAGGTACTGCTGTCTGTATTTGACAGTCGGTTGAGTTCATTCAAGTGTTTGCCAAACATCACTAGGGCAAGCCACCCAGGTACTTTATATCAACAGCTGTTAAGTTTCAATTCTTTTCCATCCAGGAAAACAACGGCATGCACAATCGATTACTAGCGCACAATCTCACCTCACTGGCTCTATCATCCCTGTTCAGTCACAGTACCCTGTCAATGATGTTGAACCATTTTCAATGTAATGATAGAAATTGAATCGATCGGCAATAAAAAACATCGCCAAATTTGTGAACTCGACACAAATGTCACATCATCTCTCAACTTCGAATACATTTTATTTTTTACACACACACACACACACACACACACACACACACACACACACACACACACACACACACACACACACACACACAGCTCACAGTTTCAGGACAACATTCATTGAAATGAATGGACGCAGGGGGTGCATCCATCGCCTCCTCTCCCAATACACAAACAAACCTGTTTGTGATTGACTGACGGCTTTGAAGATGTCGATCGCGATCGACTGGTTACCACAGATGTACAGCATTTACCTTATACTATATTGTGTATGAGCAGAAGATGTAATAAGCAGAGGTAGATGCAGGCAGACCTACTCATAATTGGCTGAGCACAGGCTGCTGAGGCAGAGCGGGAGCATCAGAGGTAGTTGATGGCAGAAAATATACCTGCAATTGTTTGTTGGTCAGCAATAACCTTCAACGTCTTTGGTGGCATTGTATATTATCATATATCATTAATTTGTATAATGAATTATTATCCAGCGATGGATTTCTGCGATTGCACATTTGGCGCAGACAATTGTTTATTGTTATGCTAAAGTGTTACCCCTTGAGTCTGCGTAATATATATCAGCTAGCAAGCTAAACCCCCAAGCTAAAAAAGTACTGTCAGCTACACTGTTTCAGAGACAGTGAATTCTTATTAAACTATTAATTTTTATGTAATATAATGCTGACCTGACTGAGTTTCTAATAATCTAATAAATGAACTAGGCTATTGTTTCAGACAGAGCACTGACAACATCCCCAGGGAGGGGTGGTCTCTGTAAATTGTGTTTGGGCCATTCATCAAGCAAATGGTGACGGCTTATCAAACAACGTCACACTGATAAGTAGCTGCATGCGCGCAGTTTAAACGGTTTCCCCTTCAGTCCGGGTTTAGATCTGCCTACTGTATCTGTTCATTTCCACTCACACATACATGAACACAAACAGCTGTTTCCGTGTTCGAAAAGTCCCAGAACTATTTTCCTCATCGAACACGGACAGCATAGGGTTCTGACTAAACCAACACACTGTCATATACGTGTTTGGTAATTTACTTTTGCGTTCTATCGTTAAATAAAACTATATTTGCTAGTCTGTGATCCTGTCCACAGAAACGCTAAAAAATATGGCTAATTCTGCAAAAGTGAGCTAGCCCTTTGATTGGCTGGCCGAGTGAGGAACAGTGCCACAGATTTACCATAGAGATGTATACAGTGGCCGAATACAGTATCGCATTGACATGTGTAGATCCCATATGCTGCGTAGTTTTTTTAGATGCCATATTCTGAGAGGACATTGAGCCCTCGTTGGCTGGCCTTTTACCAAAGCCAGCCAATGAGGAAAACGTGACGAGAAAATGACGACTAGTTGCGCCTCCGTTTACTGATCAGCCCTGCGAGCTGATAAAAATTGTCATACTATAATAAACACACCACCATATGCATACTGTATACTCTGCTCCATTGTAAGCTATGGGGATCCTACTTTATCTAAAGCACTGAAAGTAAATGACCTTTGTAAATGAAATAAAGTATAAATCAGGATTATTCAATTAGGCTTTAGTCAATACTGTCAGTACAACAGTGTCATGCACCGCAAATGGCTGATCTACAAGCTCAAGTTGCATCCAACACATTGTGGGCTTGTAGATTGGCTATTTTCAGTGTATGACAGAGCATAGATTAGGCATGTCTTAGGCTAAAAAAAGAACAGATCTACAAGCCAACATGTTGCATCAGGACTCATTTTTCGCTTAGATGTTAGGTTTTGTTAGCTTGTAGATTTAATCTATAGATGTTGTGACAATGTTAGCTTTAGATCCATTCTTTTAGGAACGCAAGCATAAATTGAGCTTGTTGCCTTCTTTATTGTGGAAGCCAAAATAAACCCACACTTAAAATTTGAACATGTGGGAGCTGGTCTCAGTCAGCTACCAGTTAGCTAGATTTTCTAATCCTAATTCTAGGAGACCGGTCTGCCCTTCTTCCTGAGTTTCCATTGCTAGGTTGGAGTGGAAGAGTCAACTTTGCTCGGGGGTTAAACGCAACACAAAGTGAAGCCACAAATGCATGGAACTGTTGATTTGGGGGGCCGGGGGAATAAAAAATGACATGACGTTGAGCAATATTTTGTCTATGCTCGAAGAACGCGAGTAGAATGATAATTGCAGTAGAAATTGTTTTTAGTGCAATCGATTTTCACCAACGCTGGTAAAGGACTAGAGAGAATTAGTCAGTTAAGTGCAAGTTTTGATCGCGTCCACTCCGGTGGGAATGCTTCTTAATCGCTATGACAATTAGTTGGTCGATAGGTCAGTCCAGCAGTACTCTCAGTATCTCAAACAGCTGGCCACATAACCATGGAATTTGCTGTGCAGCGTCATACTCCTCAGCGGATGAACTGTATGATCTTGGAGATCCCATCGTCTTTACTCTAATTTCACCCTCAGGCCAGGGCCGTATTAATGTCAAAATGCGCACTAGGCAACGGACAGTTTTCGGGCCCCCCCCCCCAGCGCACATGCACGCGCGCGACCCATGCGCGCGCGCGAAGCGCGCGCGAAATTTTGCGGTTATTTCGCGGATTGTGGCCGTTTTTGGGCGTTTCTTTGTTACTTTATTTCGGTTTTAGGGTTAGGGTTAGGGTTAGGTTAGGCTTATGTTATTTAATTTAAAAAAAAAAAAAAAAAAAAAAATATTATTATTATTTTTTTTTTTTGGGGGCATTTTTCGGCCCCCCACCCGACAAGACATAGGCATGTGCCTACATTGCCTGTGCATAAACACGGCCCTGCCTCAGGCCAAAATGTCCACTTGCACCAAAGCTGAATCAATCTAATTATGGTCTCCACTCTCCAGAGGATGTACCTTAACCATTTGAGTGACACCATTGCACTGCCTCCAGTGACACCTTCAGGCCAAAATTAAACTTTGGATGTTGAATTTCTCATAATTTACAGTAGTGGCCAGATTGCAGGATGTATCTTACTTATATTGGTGACCCGTATCGCCTTTCCTGTTGCCGCCTTTTGTGATTATGATGTATTTTTTTTGTTTATCAAATCGTAAATCTTTTCCCCTTCTGTGTGTAGCTGGGGACACAGATGACCCCCCAAGGATCCCAGCCAACCCAGTGATCAATGGGAACATGACCATGGGAGACGGACACAATAACACAGAGGAAGACATGGAAGATGGTGAGCAGGACAACAACCAGTTTCTCCCTCTGTTATTTTCTTTAGCTGTTTGTCTCCGTTCTCTCTTTTTTCCTTTTTTCTCTCTATTACACACACTGTCTCTGTTTTACTCCGTCTGTGCTGTCTCTCGCAAGGTCTCACTGCAGATATCCTCTTTTACATTCACTTCAGTGTCATTCTTAGACATGACTACGAGCACACAGCCCAAACAGACAGGTCATGACTACACATCTTTCTCCCACTCCATCTCCCTTTTCCTGTCCTCTCCACCTATCTAAATCTCTGGTTCTGTGTTTCCCCCATCTGTCCCTCTGCAGATACCAGCTGGCGGTCGGAGGCGACGTTTCGCTTCGTCGTGGAACGTTTTAGCCGCCTTAGTGAGTCTGTGCTGAGCCCATCCTGCTTCGTCAGGAACCTTCCCTGGAAGATCATGGTGATGCCGCGCTTCTACCCTGACCGGCCACACCAGAAGAGTGTTGGATTCTTCCTGCAGTGCAATGCAGAGTCCGACTCCACGTAAGTGACACGCATGGGCGTGTGCACACATGTGATGCCATACTTCTTTCCTTTAACTGTTTTAATGATTAGGTACATGGATAGTATACATAGGGTGTTAAGGATGGGGGGGGGCATGGATTCTTGTAAGAATTGTGAATCTTCTTGTGCATAAGTACACACAACTTTTGGTCCTTGTTACACCCACACACGCACACCTTGCCACACAATGGTGAAAATGTACTACCTGGCTAATTTATTTAATTTATATATCTATTTTAGTCGGGTGAACTTTTCAGAAAATGTTCAACACCATATTGTTGGTAAGGAAATCCCGTATTCTGTACAGATACCAAAACAATACCGTTTCGAATACCTTTTTGAGTGTAACAAAATAAGCCAAACTTCTAAATAGTTAATTATATGTTATATTAACGCTCTATGTAGACAGATACAGATACTCATGTTTTTTTGGTTCTCAGAAACCATTGGTCTGATTGAATTCCCACTCTGCACTGCACCCCCTGGTCACGTGGGACAGACACCAAGTTTGACGTCAATCGGTCGAACGGTGGCCCAGTATTGCTCGGGACAGACGCTCAGATGCTCAGACACACATACTGTAGATTCTGTGAATTTATGGATGATGTCGCTATATTTTGTGTGTGTGTGAGAGCGCAGTTTTTAGAATACAACAATTGCGATGTGTTGTCTATTTTTCTAGCATTTTTCATCTGAGAAGAATGCCCCTGTTGAATTAGCATAAACTTAACATGAAATGATCTTACTCAGTCATTAACAACAGCGCATCTGTGTCTCTGGCTGCAGAGACCCTGCACAGGGGCTGTTTGACATCAAACTAGCCAGTTACAATACGTCCATTCCAATTCTGCTTATCATACACCGACATTTAACAGTGATTACAAAACCGATGTACACACAAGGGCATATACATACACATCTGATCTTATCCTGTCAGCCAGCAGAAACTAATGCCTGGCTGCTTATAAACCAGCAACCGTTGGAAAGACCTAAGTGGGGTGCCAGAGACAGGATATTGAGGAGCAGCTGTCTGGATCCATTTAAACAGTCTTTCTCCAACATAGTATACAAAATATATATTCATATAGTCACACACAACTAAGGATAACTGAGGCTTTATACAAAGTCCTCACATATTAAAGAAAACAAGCAAGATAAACAATGTTAATATACCAAACAAGACGAATAACAAGTACATTGCCTCTTGTCCATATTGCTCAAGCTATGTGTACACATAACACATGTATCGCACACAGTCTCAGTGGTAGGTTACAGTGTGGTGGTGTGTGTTTCAGGTCGTGGTCGTGCCATGCCCAGGCCATGCTGAAGATCATCAACTATAAAGATGATGAAAAGTCCTTCAGTCGCAGGATCAGCCACCTGTTCTTTCACAAGGAGAACGACTGGGGCTTCTCCAACTTCATGTCCTGGAGTGTGAGTACAGGGAACGGAGAAGGGAGACGCAAGCTTTTTTTTTTTACCAGACATGTGTAATTTGTTATTGTTATTGGTGGAAGAACAAACTGAAATGATCAGAAATTAGCTTCAGATTGAACCTGTTGAGTTGTGCTGGATTGCAATCTGTTTCTGTTGGAGCCATATTTATGTTGATGGATGAAAAAAAGAACATGTTATGATTCAAGCCCACTTTTGTGTTTTTTAACTTCAACGTTGAAAGCTAGATCAGATGCCACAACACACATCTGTGCAAGTGTGATAATTTAGGCAGGTACACAGTAAAGTCTTTGAGTCCTTGAGAGTGTAGAAATGGAAGTAAATGCTTCCATTTGTACAGTCTCAAGAGTTTAAATTCATTCTGTTATACAGTGTAGTGATTATGCCGCTAATTAATTGTGTACAGCATAGAACCTTTTATATTACATCAATGTGGGTGAACCATGACCCTGATGTTCCTCAGTGTTTTGAGTTCTTGGATAACCAGACCTGACTGCTTTCCTTGCCCATGTTACACTTTTTCATGGTATTTGTGTTTTCAGGATGTGACCGATCCAGAGAGAGGCTTCATTGAGGATGACAAAGTCTCCTTTGAAGTCTATGTGCAGGCCGATGCTCCACATGGAGTGGCGTAAGTAGTTACTAGTTTCCCTTCTCTCTCCAACCTAATCTACTCTAGTCTCTTTCTGGAGGTGTGTGAATTAGCCTGCAACCTTTCTACATGGCTGTGTGTCTCTCTCTCTCCAGTTGGGACTCAAAGAAACACACAGGCTATGTGGGTCTGAAGAACCAGGGAGCAACCTGCTACATGAACAGCCTACTACAGACACTCTTCTTCACCAACCAACTAAGACGGGTACGTGTTTGTGTGTGATGTGATGTGTGATGTTTGTCATGTCCTTGTGTTTGGTTTTCTTTGCATATCTGATGGGGCTGGGCAATATTTTTTTGATATTCTGTCGATATTGTTGAGACTAGATGTGATATTGTGATATTTCATTTTGTCCATATCTGACTTGTCCTCTAGGCGGTGTACATGATGCCCACAGAGGGTGATGACTCATCCAAGAGTGTTCCTCTGGCCCTGCAGAGGGTCTTCTACGAGCTGCAACACAGCGACAAGCCTGTCGGCACCAAGAAACTCACCAAGTCCTTTGGGTAACCTACCTATCTGGACACACACAATCACATTTTCCACTTTAAAGCCTTTTCTCACCAAGTCAGTAATTGGTTCCAACTTCATTGTCAGTTTTTATTATTGTGGTGTGAATTGTGATATTGTACAAGCAATGAGTTGTTTTCTATGGAGAGCTGTTAATTACACTGACAGCATGTTATGGAACACAGACGGGATTATTTAAGCGTCAGGCTTCTTCGATGATAAGGGGGTCATTTGCAGCAAACGTAAAACATATGTAATCTTTTCCTAGTAATTGTATTTTTTTGATTGACTTATGCTTGTATGTGTGTGTGTGCATACAGGTGGGAGACATTAGACAGCTTCATGCAACATGACGTCCAGGAGTTGTGCAGAGTCGTGAGTCCTCATTTCATACTGGTCACTGCTCTCAAGTTTGCCGTGTGTAACTTCTGAAAAATGTACTTAATGCATTGCGTTTGTTCCAGCTCCTGGACAACGTTGAGAACAAAATGAAAGGCACCTGTGTTGAGGGAACCATCCCTAAGCTCTTCAGAGGAAAGATGGTGGTATGTTCACTCTCAATTCATCTCTCTCCCTCTGTCCTCATACTGTGACCGTCTATTTCTCTCACATGCTTTGAATGCTTGTCATGTTACTTTGTGTTTGATTTTAAATCAATTATTTTCTTAGCAATGTTTTATCGATTTAACTTTTAAAGATGTATTTCTGAATGAATTCAATCTTTATTTTAGTTAGAACATGGTATTGGCTAAAAAAGAGCCTTAATCCGATCGCCCGGCCGGTTGATCATTTTGTTAATCGGCCGATTAATCGATAATGAAAATAATCGATAGTTTCAGCCCTGATTATTTTTTTTGTAATCAATTAAATAATAAAATGTAATCAAAATCATTGAATTAAAGGTAGGGTAAGTGATTTTCTTTGGTTAAAATAAGTGTTCAATAGCTCTATATTCTGATAGTACTCATTGCTATAGTGTTTGTTCAGTAAAACGAGTCTCCTTGTCTCTCCAGCTCTTTATAAAACAGAAAATGCATTTTCGTTTCAGTTTCATTTCCAATTTTATCCAATCAGGATAAAGAACTCAATCAGGATATAGATTAAACAAGTGAAATTGGAAGTGATGACACTAAGAAATGAGCAGGCAAAATTGGAACTGGAACACTATAAAAATGCTTAAAAATGGGTACTTTCTCCTGATTGGCTGAGATTTTGACACCTACCGGAAAATGTATGTCTGTTAAAGAGCTGGAGAGACGGGGTGACTCCTGTTACTGAACAAACACTCTATAGCAATGATTACTATCAGAATATAGTGCTTTAACCTTTTAACAAAATACTTCTTGTTTTAACCCAAACATATCACTTACCCTACCTTTAACTGTTTCAGCCCTATTTTGAAACGAAGGAACCGTCTACCAGTGTTAACATGTTTTTGTGTGGTGTCCCTCTCCAGTCATACATCCAGTGTAAGCACGTGGACTACAGGTCAGAGCGGATAGAAGACTACTATGACATCCAGCTCAGCATCAAAGGAAAGAAGAACAGTGAGTACACTCCAGCGCTACTCACCTTTATCCACCTTCCTCCTGTTTCTCCATGCTGCTGTACTCCTATCTGTTCACCGTTTTTCACTAGCTGGGGACTTCCTTTTTTAAGTAAAGGCGAGTGGTTGATTTTGTCAACTGACAGTGAAATTAGATGCAATGCAGCAGCATTTCGTTTTTGTGGTTCTCAACTGCACTGGTACTCTGCTGGTTTTTCCATCTTACCGGATGACAAGATAGTTTCCTACACTGTAAAGTGATAAGTGTTAATTTAACTCTGAGAGTGTACAAATGTAACCGTACTGCCTTTGGGGCATTTCTGAACCTTCATTCGATAGGAACAGTGGAAAGAGACAGGAAACGGGGAGAGAGTGAGAGAGTAGGAGAGTGACATACAGCAAATGGTCAAGCCGACTGGGAATTGAACCGGGGACTTCCCTGGCATTTGAGCCCAGGTGGTATGTGCCCTAACCACACTGCTTTCGGGCGACCACTGCACTCAGAGTTCCAAATGAATACATTGAAACTGAGGATTTACACTGTAACTTGCTAGCTAACCAGGCTGTTATGCTATACAGCAGCTAATTAGGACAAATGCCGTGCTAAAAACTGTATCCCTGTCAGAATCTGTGTCTGAAGATAGTCTTATGTGAAAAATATTTACAGGGAGAAAGACTGTCCAATTATGTCCACTCCTCCAAATTCCTTCTTGTTGACTTTACTCTCAATGTAAGTTTACTTAAAAAGTGTTGAGCTAGGGTACTTAAGGCTACGATTGTAAAATCATGAGGTGTTTATTTAAGACAGATTTTACCGTTGGAAAATCTAATAACTGCACTACTGCTGCTGGTTTTAAATGGTTTTCTAATTAACACTGAGGATTTTACTGTGTATCACCCCTTACCTAGTTTAGGAACATTCCATATTATGTACCTGTTGTGTCCAAAAGGTAACAAGGTTACATGAATTGAGATGACCTAGAAAGATGCTGTCATTTGAGTGTAAAATTTGACCAGCTGTGCCTCCGGTTTCCATAGTAATCAAGCCTGTCTGTGTACCAGCTGTGCACATATACTTGCACCTATCAAGCTTGTCGGGAAACGGATGAACATGAACAGACTCAGACAAAGTCATCAGACATGCGATTAAGATAAAAACATGGATGATGTGTTGGAGTTTTTCTTTGTAATTTTATACATTTATTATGTTGTATTTTATTTTTATATAATGGATATAAGGGTAGCTGTCCTGTCTGCCAAGGAATCAAACTAGGATGCATCCTATGCACCCTACTGTAATGAATCGGTTCTAAGCAGCTGTGTGTATATATGTGTATTAAAACAAGTTGTCATTGAAAAGAAGACAACAGCATGGCAAATAGACAATCAAATTGTGTAGTTCCCCACATAGAATGCAACCTTTCTAATCAAATGCAGGTGATAGTATCTCTGGATGGATGTTGTCTCGATCACTTGGGAGCATGTGAGGTACAACTTGTGTAAATGTATGAAAATCCTCACCCATCCTTACCCATCTCTCTCTCTCTTGTGCAGTATTTGAGTCTTTCAAAGACTATGTGGCAACAGAACAGTTGGATGGAGACAACAAATACGATGCAGGAGAGCACGGCCTACAGGTGAGTCTTCACCATAATCCATATTAACATTTATTTATGTATGTACTACATTCACATGCACGGACCTTGGTGGGTGTTTGTGCAGATATACACACACAATTGTTGCGCTCCTAGACACCCATGGTCATCCTACTATAATTCTAGTAACCTCTGTCTGTAGTGGGAGTAGGTGAAGCGTGAAGCTACCCGGTTCTCCTCAGTGGCTGGACCAATTGCTCTGATTTAGCACACAGCCATTGACCATTACCATCTGAACTTAACTGTGAAGCCCGTTTTTCAATTTCATCAAATCTGAGCTTCTTATTAGCGTTAATGTGTAAAACACTGTCGCCATGGTTACGGGGCTGCCCAGCTATGGGACGAACTGCCTCCCGGGTTGCCAGATCATGTGCGCATATCCCCCCACGGATGCGTCGACCGGGTATGGTCTAGTATAATATAGTTTTATATACTCCTACTGTATACAAATAGTACTCGCTTCCTGAATCTGACCGTAATTCCAGTATACAAATCATGCAGTGTCTGTGTAACTGGCTTTTCCAGACTCCCTATAAGCCACTACATTGAAAACACCAAAGCCTCACAAAGGAATACAAAACACATTCGGGACTTTGTGAAATGGCTGTTTAAAGCTGTAACCAAGCACATGAGATAAAAAATATTTAAAAAATTGTAATGAACATCCTTCTTTAGGTGTGTTGTTTGCGTTTTTGTAGTTGCCATGGATGGAGTGTGAGTGTGTTTGTGTGCTTAACATGGAAGTTGGGGAGACGGTTGTGTCTTTTGACAAAATACTGACTGTCACTTCTTGTGCCTTTCAAAAATAATCCAGTATAGAAAGTTGAGGAACATGACTGGTCACTGTGAAAAGCAAGATAACAATAGTGATGGGAAGACTCTTTAGAAGCTTTATTTATAGTAATCATGTTTACTTTTTCAATTCTT
The DNA here is from genome assembly GCF_963454915.1 of Gymnoscopelus microlampas. NCBI lineage: Eukaryota > Metazoa > Chordata > Actinopteri > Myctophiformes > Myctophidae > Gymnoscopelus > Gymnoscopelus microlampas. The sequence continues at coordinate 23,965,458 of NC_139948.1, forward strand.
ACTCATGTCTGTTTATGAAGTTAAATTAATTTGTTATAATTTCAGCCAATCAGGAGAGAGTAACCATTTTTCTTTTCTTTTTTTTTTATAGTTTTCCGGTTCCAATTTCGTTTACTCATTTCTTTGTGTCATCACTTCCAATTTCACTTGTTTAATCTGTATCCTGTCTGAGTTTTCTATCCTGATTGGATAAAATTGGTATTCCGACCTGAAAATGCATTTTCAGTTAAATAAAGAGCTGGAGAGACATGGAGACTCCTGTTAATGAACAAACACTCTATAGCAATGAGTACTATCAGAATATAGAGCTATTTAACACTTTGTAACCAAAGAAAATCACTTACCCTACCTTTTTATAGCTATGTTGTTGAAACGTCTGCAAGACGGGATACCTCGGCTCACTTGAGTCATATTCTGAAATACCTGTATCCTCAACTGTATAGGGCTGCATATGTTTCATACGGATATGTATAGGATTGTAATTACACAATGTTCTATTGTAGCACAGAGAATGACACAGGGTAAAGGAGAAAGCCCAGAGATGGACATGATGTAGCCTTTTTTTCACATTGTTGAAAGACCAACTACATTTTTTTCTTTATATCTCTCTTATATTGTTTACATGGAAATGCATCCGTCATAAAGTCGGGTGTTTGTGGAGATGCATGTAAGTTAGTGATTATGTCCTCACAAGAATGTATACGTCTGTGTTCCAGGAAGCAGAAAAGGGGGTGAAGTTCCTGACCTTCCCTCCCATTCTGCATCTGCAGCTGATGAGGTTCATGTACGACCCACAGACCGACCAAAACATCAAGATTAATGACAGGTGACAAACAAACACAGTCTCGCATTCATATACCTGTTTATCCAACCAGGTGCAGTATATCAGCTCAAGTCCAGCAGCCAAATGCACATTGAAACCCAGAGACAGACAGTTAAGTGCATTGGTTAACCACTTGAACCCCAGCATTATAATATGGGGCAAACATTAGCCAAAAAAGCAGATATACAAGCTCACAAGTGTGTGTGCTTGTAGATAGGCTATTTTTAGTGAAGAGATTTGGTTAAGATGGGGGGGGAGTGGTCCAAGTACAGAGCCAACGCAGGTCCAGTTTACTAAGTGGTTAAGAACATTTGTGCCACTTCCTGCCATGGGCTCTATTCCCACAGGAGCCTTTACTCCCATTCCTCTGTTAACTCTGGGACTCTCAAAAATAACCAAATAACCAAATGAATAAATAAATACATAAAAGGTAACCTGAAAGTCCTAATGGGATGGGAAATTTGTGATGTGTAGGCTGCCACTCGTAACAGTGTTTGAGAAAAGGCCCTGGTCTGTAATCCAGGTTAACGGAGTCTATTTGTGGAAGCAGGACTTGACTTCAGGCTGTGCTCCAGAGCAGTGTGGTGCTGACCCACCGCAGTATGGTGGTGAAATGACTCAGTGAAAAGTGAGTGCAGGAAGTCTTGGAGTGTATGTAAAGTCCCCGGGGGCGGTTAACTGTCCAAATGGATAATAAGACTCTCATCCGAACACAAACAGAATGATTTACACTAATGAAACTGTCAGAGAGCCCCAGTTAGAGGTTAGCTGGAACACAAATGCATACATGGGAAGTTTCCTTCACAGGTCGCCTTCAGAGCCTGAAAAAAGTCTTAAATTGTCTTAAAAACTGTTGAATTTAGTGTTTAAGTCTTGGATTCAGTCTCGGAGGTCTCAAGAACAGAATTCCTAACTTAAATTAACCAACCCGGTAATTTAGATTCATGTTTATTTCCACTAATGAAATAGTTCCATTTCATTCTAATCAAGATTAAAATGTCTTACATTTAATTCCCCTGATGAAACATGCCATCTCCCTGCTGGAACATGATTTCTGCATGCTCTGCCTCAGCTGGATCTTTCACAGGCTCTGACTAATTATTGTGATGCTGCCACTGGCACCTGGTCTGCTGACGTCTTCTCTCTCACACACACACACACACACACACACACACACACACACACACACACACACACACACACACACACACACTGGGTGTGAAGTGGCAGGTGAACAGATATGACAGGATCTCACTTTCTCAATCTTTGTTCTCTTGCTCGCTATTTCTCACTTTCTCTCGTTTCATTGCCAAAGCATCCAAGTGCAAAGTGAAATGATCATGTAAAACAAACAAACAAGACATCTCTCTCCGTCTCCTCCCCAGGTTTGAATTCCCGGAGCAGCTGCCCCTGGATGAGTTCCTCCAGAAGACAGACTCTAAGGACCCGGCCAACTACATCCTGCATGCGGTGCTGGTGCACAGCGGGGACAACCATGGAGGACACTACGTCGTCTATCTCAACCCCAAAGGAGACAGCAAAGCGAGTGTCAAGGAACCAATAGTGAGTTACTACACACATCACACTGTTATTTTCTAAAAGAGGAGAGGTGCAGTTGGGTGACAAAACACAAGAGATTGAGATTGAGAATAGCAGAAGTGTTGAGTTGATAATTTGTTTTTGATTATGCAAACGTTGCTGATTTCTGATTATGCAAACGTTGCTGATTTTCAACTGAAGACAGGTTTTTTTTTAAACCACTATTATTGACCTCCTCACATCAGACCAATGGGATTTAGCTTGAAAATGTTTCCCTTGAATTCCCATGGAACCTCTTTTAATGCACAAGTCAGAAGTCCAAACATAACTGAAATGTGAGACTTCCAAAAAGAAAAACGGGCGCTGCATACAGTTCAAATCAAACGCAAAAGGTCAGGATGCATTGGAAGGCTATAGAGGAAATCGGTGTCACTTTGGTTTAATTCAGTGTGAGGTTTGGCTGTGAGATAGTGTGTGTGTGTGTGTGTGTGTGTGTGTGTGTGTGTGTGTGTGTGTGTGTGTGTGTGTGTGGGGAAAGGGATTAAAAATGCCTCTTTTTGGATATTGGCATTTTAAGTACAATGCATAGTACAACCAAACACTGTCAATCAATGTTTTGTTCTGAACTTAAGCCAAATGAATCTATGCACACAGTTGTCTTATGTGCGGTGTGCTTCTCTCCTTCTCAATTCTTTGTCCCCTCTCTCTCCCATACTCTCTCTAGTGGTGTAAGTTTGATGATGATGTTGTGTCGCGGTGCACCAAAGAGGAAGCCATAGAACACAACTACGGCGGCCATGACGATGACCTCTCGGTTCGCCACTGCACCAATGCCTACATGTTGGTCTACATCCGCGAGTCCAAGCTCAGTAAGTCTTATCCATCTAGCCAACTGGTCACTCACCTACTTAAAATTGTGAATTTGCGAATTAACTAATGATTGTATCACTTGACGAGCACTCTTTTCAGATGACAATACATCATGTTCGTCAATCGAAGTGTCTTGCAACAAATCAGCCTTTAGATTCACTCCTATGTCTTTCTTTCCCAGGTGAGGTACTGCTACCGGTGACAGATGTGGACATTCCCCAGCAGCTGGTGGAGCGTCTGCAGGAGGAGAAGAGAGTGGAGGCACAGAAGAGAAAGGAGCGCCAGGAGGCACATCTCTACATGCAGGTCCAGGTATGGAAGTCAACCTGTCGGTTTACAGTTCTACTTGGAGATATGTGTTGGTGGGGGTTAGCTAGGAAACTGGCCACCCAGTTTGGATTGAATGTTGCTTGACTGTTATGGAAAGTGCATTAAGCTCCGGATAGGAACCTAAGGAACTAACCCGCCATTGTGATGTTATAGTTTACTTGGAGATCGACGTTTGCATTTAGAAACACGTAGCAAAACTGTTGGCCTGCCATTGATGTTGTTACAGTTAACCCAGAGTTCTATTTTAGCAGGTACGTTCAGAATCAGAAGGTGCCTGATCCACTTTAGTGTTAGCATTTTTCATCTGTTCAGTGTTTTCCACTGCCACCTGTAATGCTATATGCATTGATTTCAGAGCCACCATGACCCAAATAGTGTATTTTGAGTGCAGAGTTCAACGTTTGCTCTAGAAAGGGTATTTAGCCAGAAGTGACGTTCCCATCATTCAGAGGGATGGTCATACTGTTACAGGCTGGTTGGTTATTACCATTATGGATTTGATTGTTTTTTGTTTTATTTTCTGAGACATCAGTTTGTTTTCCCTTTTACTTCCACTACAGTAATAAAATATGTACAATAGGCAGTTTGTTCCTTTCCATCCGTCACCTTTGTCTTCCCATTGTGTCCCACTCTGTTTCTGTCTGTCTCTCTCTGCAGATGGTGACAGAGGACCAGTTCTGTGGTCACCAGGGTAACGACATGTACGATGAGGAGAAGGTGAAGTACACAGTGTTCAAGGTGCTGAAGAGCTCCACGCTGCAGGAGTTTGTCCAGAACCTATCCCAGACCATGGTGCGTGTGTGTGCGTGTGCAACTATGTGTGTTAAATAGGGACGGTGTGTGTAGGGTGGTGGGGGTAAGAAAGTGCCTTGTCTTGAAATTAAAAAGGTTGAGAATCACTGTTAGACCAGTGGTTCTCAACCTGTTGGTCGGGACCCCCACGATGGTCCCCACATGATTTTGGGGGGGTCCCTACATGATAATTGGCATGGCAATTTAAAAGGAAAAAGACCATTACTGTATTACAAGTAACCAACAAACTATACTATCAAAATTGGTCAAACATTGGTCAAATGATATAAGAGGCAGTTTTTTTTAATAGCCAATCTGCTATTTTCACTAATTATCTGTGGAACCGAGTCAAACTAAATGTAATGCCTCAACTCCTACAATTCCAAGTGCTTGTCGGGGTTGGGGGTCACCGGTTCAAATATAATTATTTTGGGGGGTCCCGGCCTGAAAAGGTTGAGAACCACTGTGTTAGACATTGATAATGTGTGTAGCCCAGTCTGAGACAGTCTGTCGTGTCTGCTGTGTTGCAGGGTTTCCCACAGGACCAGATGAGGCTGTGGCCCATGCAGGCCCGGAGCAACGGAACCAAGCGGCCCGCTATGCTGGACTACGAGGCAGACTGCAGCAAGTCGGTAAGTCTGTGTATACAAACTGGTAAACTGGCACCAACATGTGCATAGTTGAGCCTGATCTATACTTAGTTGTGTGCCAGTGTTGCGCACTGAAAATGGCAGATCTACAAGCTGCGATGTGTTATGTGCTTGTAGATTGTCTATTTTCATTTCTTACAATTGTGAGCTCTGTGTATTTTGGGGTGGTGGGTGGCTAAACTGTGGACAACAAAAAGAAATGTGTGGGCTTGGAAATATGTATGCATCTGTTGAGTGTACATGTGCTTTGTAACCTGCATGTTTGTCAGTAACTTGTGCAAACAAGGATATTCGCGCATTGTGTGGTGTTGCCAGAGAATATTCTGACTGCATAGTGCATACCTATTTGACATCATGCAAGCAAACTTTTTTGTTGTGATTTATCTTTTTTTACCCAAATTAACTCAAGATCATTGCCTAAAAGCATATCTATTAAGAAAAAATGAAGATCAAGGTTGAAGACAAAGGCTGTAACTAATGCTGTGCAAAACCCAATTTTATACTTTGATTATGGTACAGAAACAGTACCATGTTGTCCTAATACTCAAATTATGTGATTATAGTACAGAAAGGGTGTTGCAAGATGGTTACTAACGTGTGTGTGTGTGTGTGTGTGTGTGTGTGTTTTCATGCATTTACCAGATGATCGACTTGAGCGACAATGAGAACCCCTGGACAATATTTCTGGAAACGGTGGATCCAGAGATGGCCGCCAGTGGGGCCACGTTACCCAAGTTCGACAAAGACCGTGAGTTTCTCTCACACACTATTAAGTAGTGAAGTCTTAAATTCGTCTTTAACTCTCTCACTGCCAGACTTATTTCTGGCCGCGTTTGCCCACTGCCAGCGATTTTTACGATTTTCTTACCTTTTTCAAGTTGACACAGAATATTTATCTCAATTATTGATTCACCAAATCCCAAATTTGAAATCCAAAAGGTCACACAAACTTCCATTGCCATTGGGGCCATTGGTTTGATATTTAATCGTAACCGGGATTAAAATGGTCCTAAAGTGTCTTGCTGAAACATGTACCATAGTCACCATGTACTGACTATCACAATGTGCCGTTTAATCTCTCTCTCCCATGACTCTTTTCAGACGACGTCATGTTGTTCTTGAAGATGTATGATCCCAAAACCAGAAGCTTAAATTATTGTGGACATATCTACACACCTATATCCTGCAAAATACGTAAGTGGTGCTTACTGAACACAGACAACTTTTAAATGGCAGAAACATAACTTAATTTCAATTATTTCATTACTAAAATTACAATTATTAATGAATAGTTTTGTTAATCGTTTCACCCCTACTTTAGTATAGAGGCTTTGTTTACTGGTCACTATGCAAAACAGCCAGTTACTTAGGTGTAACAGATAAACACAGAGGGTAGAGTAAAAGTTTGAAAACTGGACTGAGTGATTTGCAGTCTGAAAGTATGAATGCGTTTTATACGGCACGTTTTTAAGTGTGTGTTTTCTGTCGTTGGATTGCCATGAGCAGGAGACCTGTTGCCAGTCATGTGTGAGAGAGCAGGGTTTCAGCAGGAGACAAGCCTTATCCTCTATGAGGTGAGATCTGTCTGTCATCTCACCTCTTGTTCTCTCTGTGCCTCTCACGCTTTTCCATTTTGTTCTCTGTTCTCTCTTACTGTCAGTTTGTTTCCCCTTCTCCCCCGTCTTCTCTTTGTCCCTTGTCATATCTATCGGTCTCTTCTTTGTCTCCATCAACTCTGTTACCTCTTTCAGAAACGCAACCACTCATCTACTTAATAACACAATGTTGTACACCACTAAATCTAAGCCACCTACACACACCAAGCAACCTGCACCTGAGAAGTTCATATGATGGCTTTTCTGGTCGTTGTCATTGACTCATTTCTTACAATTGTGAATTTCAGGAAGTAAAGCCCAACCTAACAGAACGGATACAGGACTATGATGTTTCTCTGGACAAGGCTCTGGATGAGCTAATGGATGGGGACATCATTGTCTTCCAGAAGTAAGTGTGTGTGTGTGTGTGTGTGTGTGTGTGTGTGTTAAATAGTCCCTGATCAGTGGCGGAGCGTCCGGGGAGGCCAGCGAAGCGGCCGCCTACGGGCCCGCGACCCTGGAGGGCCCGGGCCGTCAGATAATAAATCGGTAAAATCAGGCAAAAATAAGAATTAAACAACATATCCCTAACCTAACCCTAAAACCGAAATAAAGTGACAAAAAGCCTCCCAAAATCTGACCGAATCCGCCCAAAACCCGCAAAATTTGCGCGCGCACACGGGATGTGCATGCATGTGCAGGGGGGGGGCCTGATCACTGTGCTGTGCCTCCTGGCCCGGCTTTGAGTTGTTCCGCCACTGTCCCTGATACATTTCCCAGAAGAGGTTCTAAATGTCTCTTCCACCCTCTTCCAATCTGTTCTGTCCATCCATCCTCTGACCTTCCCTCTCTCCCTTCCTTATATCCCATTAACCATTCTTCCTGATCTATGCTCACTTTCCTGTTCTCTCTCCCCCTCCTGGCTCCCTCCACTCCTCTGTGTATCGTCTAAAATAACCTTTCATTACCTCCATATCTTTCTTTCATTCGTCTCCTTCTACATATTCCCGTTCTTTTCTCTTCCTCCTCTTCCTTCTCCTCTGTTCTATCTTTCGTTTCTACACACCCCTCAGGGATGACCCAGAGAATGACAGCAGTGAGCTGCCCACAGCTAAGGACTACTTCCGGGACCTATACCATCGAGTGGATGTCATCTTCTGTGACAAGACCATCCACAATGACCCTGGCTTTGTGGTCACACTGTCCAACCGCATGAACTACTTTCAGGTCAGTAGCGCACGCTTAACAAGTATCGTTTTGGTGATGTAACGTGGATGTTTTTTATGGCAATTGTTTGGGTTAGGTTAAGCCATGCTATTGTATTTAGAACTGCGATCATGGTGATCTTGTTTGTGCTATTGTATTTATAACTAAAACCATGGTGATCTGGTTTGTGTTGTACTTTGCAAAAGATGTAATGTTACTTCTGTCAAAACACTACTTAGTGCCATTGATTATTTCCACTTGTTAGGCTAGTACTGTGTTCTGTTTTGCAGGTGATGCTTTCAGGGCATAGATTGGACATTGGGTGACAGAAGTGTGACCATGAGAACTGGCAGCATATGCATTTACAGCTGCATGGTGTTCTGCCGTGTGCTGTTTTATTTACTACAATGGTGCTATGCCTTGAGCTAATTTATGTAGCAGGTCATTAAAATATTTTTCTCCAAATGGGGGGTGGGGGGAATTCCCCCTGTAAATGCTTCACAGAGGGGGAGTTCATACTCTTTGGGGGGATAGTACTTAAGCTTAACTAAAGGTCTTATACTGTCTGTCCGATAATGCATTTTGTCGCTCTGCCCCAATTTAAAGGTAGTTTGTGAGAGGGAGAGATGGAGAGCAGGGGATTAGAGATGGACAGACTGTATAGTACAGTATCAAGACCAGTGTCATTGGGTGCGTTCGGGTATATAGCACTGAGCGCACTGGCCAATACAAACGAATACGTGAGTGCGCTCCCGATGCGCATTTCCGAACGCACCCCTAATAGCCTACTGTACGTTCTATACTACTCTAGGAAGTCAGAATACACGAGGGATAAATATGCCAAGTTCATAATAAAAAAAGATAAATGTAAAGGATCATTTAGACTTCAAAGAAACGGAGGTGGATCGGAGCTAATCTAGCACTAATCTAGTGCTTATTGGTCTGATGTTTTAACTGAGTGGGATTTCCTTCAGATGCATTTACATTTTAAGTCTAATTTGTACTTCATCGCACACTGAAAATGGCCAATGCACAACCCCAAGCCCCTTTAGATCTACGACTATGGTGTTCTGCCTTGTGATGTTGTGTTTAGAATTACAACCAGTGGTATTTGGTCTGGTGGTGGTCCCCTGTTACTTCTGCTGTGAGACATTTAAAAAAACGTTTGGAGGAAGTAATGTAAATCTTTCTTTTCCCTGTCAGGTGGCAAAGACGGTAGCTCAGAGGTTGAACACAGACCCCATGCTGCTACAGTTCTTCAAGTCACAGGGGTAGGAGGCCTGTCTCACACACACAGACACACACACACACAGACACAGACACACACACACACACACACACACACACACACACACACACTGACCCAGGCACTTAAAACTGACATGAACGCATACACACTTATGTGTGCACTTATGCAACCATGACCTCTGGCCTACATTAAAAGAAAAAAGACACACACATAGAGAACCATCTCAGGTTTTGTAACCTGTCGCCTCTCTTTATCTCTTTTTTTCTCATCTCCCTTTCCTCCTTTCCCTCTCCCCCATGTGCTCTGGTCCTCTCGCTTTCTCTGTCCTCTCTGTGTGTGTGTGTTGGTCAGGTACAGGGACGGTCCAGGGAACCCTCTCAGACATAACTATGAGGGAACGCTACGAGACCTGCTGCAGTTCTTCAAACCACGACAGCCCAAGAAACTCTACTACCAACAGGTATGCTGTCTGGATTAGAGCCCTAACGATGCTATATTTCTGGGTCTGAATGCCGATCCTGCTTTATGGAGGGTCCCAGACCACAGATTACCGATGTTTAGCCCATCTTCATATAATTGATCCTCACTAATGATAATATAGTATGGCTGTGGACAGTTCGATGGCGAATCCAAGCTTATAGAAAAAAATGGTACCATATTATCATGAGCATTAGTGAGGACCAATTATATGAAGTCGTCCCAATCAATTAAGACCTGAGGCCGATTCTGGTAAACCAGGTTGAAAGTGGTGAAAACTTGGGACAAATGGGCTGCGTAATTGCCAATACAGATAAAAAAGAAAGTTAAATAATGGCAGATACATTGATATATTGGTCACATATTGGTCTGGCTCTACTCTGTATGTCTCACTCTGCCTGGATCTCCCATCTGTGTTTTTGTCAGTCTTTTCTGTCTGTCTAGTTGTTTCTTTCTCATGTTTTTTCCCGATGTTTGGTCTTCAATTATTTGTCCTTTGGTCTGTCCATTTGTCGGTTTGTTATTCTTGGCCTTTCTGTTTCTTGGCCTTTCTGTTAGGCTGTGTCTTTCTTTTTGGTGTCCTCGTTGTTGTGGCCGACCATTTGTTTGAAGACCTTTTGTCTGATTCTGCTACTGGCGTACGATACTGTGACCATCTATCTGAAATATGGATCTGTTCTCTCTCACTCCTCAGTTGAAGATGAAGATCACAGACTTCGAGAATAGGAGGAGTTTCAAGTCCATATGGCTCAACAGCCAGTTCAGAGAGGAGGTAACACACACGGTCTCACGTACATAGAGACATTCACTTATGCTGTATTCACACTGGCAGCTACATACGACTGCGACGCAGCATATACATCGCATTTGATCAACGCGCTCATTGACGTCAAGCGTGCGTCTGACGAGCGAGAAAGATGTAAAGGAAAATATTAAGCTCATGTTTAAATGGAACAGGGAACTGGCTGACAGAAATGGTTTTCCCCCATTACAAGCAAGAATTGTTTGTAGAGAGGTGAGTGAAAATGGTTAAACAACACTGCAGTTGAAGCCAGCTCAACTTGTATTGTAGCTTTGCAGATTTTGTAGCAGCCACAAACATTGGGTGTTTGTATCTTCACGTCATTGGTTTCCATTGAAAATGAAGGGTAGCCTGTAGCTTTGTAGATTCCAGTATAAATGCAGCATTTAAACACACACACACACACACACACACACACACTCTTACACTTTATTTGTGTCTATAGGTGATGAGACATTAAAATCAACCATATGTGTGTCTTTACAGGAGATCACCCTCTACCCTGACAAGCACGGTTGTGTGCGGGACCTGCTGGATGAATGTAAAAAGGCAGTTGAGCTCTCTGACAAAGGCTCTGAGAAACTCAGGTGACAAATAGTGTGTGTGTGTGTGTGTGTGTGTGTGTGTGTGTGTGTGGGGGAGGGAAATGTATTTTATATCATATTGTATGTGTGTATATCTATATGAATTAAATGCAAATGAGTCACACCTGCTTTTACAAAAAATGCTAATAAAAACTCACCTTCCCTCTATTCCTCTGTTTCGCTGCATCTATCTCTCTCTGTCACTTCTTAATCCCACCATCCCTTTATCCGTCCCCTCTCCCTCCCTCTCATCTTATGTCCTGGCCTTCTCCATCTCTCCAGACTGTTGGAGATAGTAAGTTATAAAATCATAGGAGTGCACCAGGAGGACGAGCTGCTAGAATGTTTATCTCCCGCCGCCAGTCGCACCTTCAGAATAGAGGTACGTGCCTGCCCACCTGTCTGTGTCTCTTCCTCTTATATTAAGCAGTCTCTCTCTCATTACTTCCGTCTGTCCATGTGTCCGTCCAGGAGATTCCAGTAGACCAGGTAGACTTGGACAAGGACAGTGAGATGTTGATTCCCGTCGCACACTTCCACAAGGAAGTCTTTGGCACCTTTGGAATCCCCTTCCTGCTGAAGATCAGACAGGTGTGTGTTTGTATGTGTATATATAGCTTTTGTGTGTGATGTCTCTTTGCTTTTCTGTGTTTGTATGTCTGTTTGCCTTTCTGTGTCTCTCTACACTCTACATGTCTGTTTGCATTTGTCTGAGTCTGTATGACTCTTTGCTTCTCTGTGTCTGTATATGCCCCTTTGCTTTTTCTGTTTGTGTCTATGTAGGTATTTTTCCGGTTTGTGTGTGCATGTCTTTATTTGCTTGTCTGTCTGTGTTCAAGCCTTTTTTTATTTGTTTGTCTGTACAATGTGTATGTGTGTACAATATAAGGATCCATTTTTGACCATCTTTTGACCGATCGGTTGCATGCATATGTTCGTGTCATGCAGGGTGAATCGTTCCGTGACGTGATGAGGAGGATTCAGACAATGTTGGACATCCAAGAGAAAGAGTTTGAGAAGGTACCGATTCATGCTTCAGTCTTGTCTCTCCTCTCTCATGCTCATTTTCAATCCCTCTGCTCTCTCCTGTTCCATCAGTACCCAGTGTGCGCACACATACGTGCGCAATCACAACCCAATGCTTTTATAACACACTAGCTTGTTGTTCACTCTCCAGATTTTGCTGAACTTAACATTACAACCTGTGCGTGTTCGTTGTTGGACTGTGTTGTTGACGGCAGCATTGCCCTTCACTGAACATAATGAACTCCGTCAATACAGTATGAAGCTACAATAGAACTGTCATGCTAGCTGATGATTCTCCTTGTGTACTGGCCTGTAACTTTTTGGGTGTGTGTTGTCAGTTCAAGTTTGCTATTGTGATGATGGGTCGGCATCAGTACATCACTGAGGATGAGTACGAAGTCAACCTGAAGGACTTTGAGCCACAGCCAGGTACTACATCTGTCTCTCTCTCTCTCAACCTGTAATCTAAGTGATTTTAATTCTGAATTTGCAGTAGATTTTGTACCACTCAAGATCTCTTATAATAACTTATCTACCTACTCCCTGACCCTGGCTCTTTCTCTCTGTCCATCACCCAGGTAACATGTCTCACCCGCGCCCCTGGCTAGGGTTGGACCACTTCAACAAAGCTCCAAAGAGAGGTCGCTACACGTACCTGGAGAAAGCAATCAAGATCCACAACTAAAGCAGCCTGTCCCCCCTCCTCCTCACCCCTCCTCTTCCTCCTCCCACCTCCTGCTCCGACCCACCCAGCGCAACCATAACCACAGACTGTAACCAACCGTGTGAGTGAGTATGAGTGCGTGTGTGAGAGAGAGAGAGAGAGATACAGACAGACAGACAGGGAAAGGGTGTGCGTGTGCATATGTTGGTGTGTGCTTAGCTTGTGTGTTCATCACCTTTAACACCCCCAGGCCTGGACAACTGTACACCGGCACTATACTATTATCTGAGTCTTCAGTGAAATTGATCCTACTGCAACTGACCCACCAGACAACCAGCCAGTCAACCAACCACCTCCCCACGTCTTCTTTCCTGCTTTTACTTTTTTCTGAGGCTGTTACGTTGATTTTTTTCTTTCTCTCTCTCTGGCTTCTGTATAGAATGCCTATTTTTTTCTATTTTTTTTCCTTTTTTCCTTTTCCTGGTTTGGCGTCTAAAACGGGGAGAAAAAAAATTTGATTGGATTTTAACAATAAAACATGGCGGTAGAAGGGACACAGTGTATAATGAACTTCTAGACATGATTTATTTTTGGGGGGGGATTGTTTTCTTTTCTCATTTCTTCAATCTTCATTTTCTTTTCCCCCCCACGGGGAGAGGGTTTCTACTAATGAAATTCTGGCCAGAGGCGTTGCACTGCTTGGCGTGGAGAAACGAGATGGAGGTGGACGATTTGGACAGAGGGAAAGAGAGAGGAAAAGTGATTTGGCGATTCTGCGGGGAGAATTTTAAAAGGAGCGTTGACCCTTTTATGGTGGATGTTGCGGACGGCTGAGGAGACCTCGCTAGTTGCCCCAATGTGGCTTTTAATTTTTCAGTTCCTCACCCCCATCCCCCCTTAGTGCAACAAGGCAAATAAACGACAGCAGCAACACAATATTTCCATGTTTACACACAGTTCTTTGTCATTTAGTTTGGTTGGAGGGGGAAAAAACAAGTTTGGGATTTTTCGTTTTTTTGTTTTTCTGCAAATCTTGTATAATAAAATAAAAGATCCACAGCATCTGTTTAAAATAAATGAAAAAAAATAAATAAAAATAAATTGTCTGTACTTCATCTTGCACGTTGGCACTTAATGTCAAGAGGTTTTACATTTCTCAGGACTGGAAAATGTAAACTTTAATTGTAGTTTTGGTTTTTACTTCATATCCACTATGCTTTTAATGCTCCCCACCCATTCATCCAGTCACTTTCTTTTTCAGTTCTTCCCTCCCTCAGTCATCCCTTCCCACGCCTGTGTCCCCCTCTCACTCCGCTCCTCCATCATTCAGTTTCTCTCCCTCCAAGCGTCTTCTCTCTTTTCCCCAGCTCTATTTGCATCTGCAGGTGTGAGTGATGATATGTCGCCTCCTAGTGGTCGGGAGCGGCAACTGCGCTGTGCTTGATAGGAAGCTGCAGACACTGCTGGTTTGAGGATCATAATAGACTAAAACCAGCATTGTAAGAAACACTTTTGGAACCTGTTTGTTTTTCATTTTAAGCACAGAAGGAATGCTACCCCTTATAGCGCATAGTTGGCTCTGTAAAGACAACGTTTAAGAATTGTATATTTAAAAATATGAGCGTGTAAAATTTAAGAGAAACACTTTTTTTCCGTTGTTGGGTACAGAAGGAGCCGCCTGTTCATATTCCGTGTGTAGGATTTTCTTTTTTTGCGTTCCTCACTTCCCATTTGATTTCTTCCCCCAGGTTCTTTTTGATTTGATTTTTTTTTTTTAACTAATTGCATTGGGGTTTTGTCTTGTTACAAGTGCAGTAAAAAGATGACCTGCAGAATCACACCTTGATTTGATCTTTTCCAGTTTAAAAATCCTCAGTGTAGCAGCAGTGTACGACAACTATTCCTGTATATTGCCTTTTTGCTGGAAAATGTATGTTGAATAAAAATTTTCTATAAAAACAAAACGCCAACTACTCCTCTGCTTGTCCATAATTAGGGTTAATCTGTCATCACCCCCCAGATACATATTGGAAGAAATCAACTATTATCATAGTCTAATCTATAAGATTTTGAATCTGGAGGGTGGGTAAATTAATAACGATTTGTTTCAAAATGATGCCCGCATTATGTCAACCTGGCTGCCAATTATGCATAATTTACACCAGATAGTTAATTGCTATCTGGTGCTATCCAGATAGTTAATTGGAGTAAATAACTGGGAATCGTGCACAATTATAACTGAAAATGCTCCAAAGATGGCTACACATTTTCCATCTACAGTGCCAGAACAGGGAATGCCTGGTGCTCGACTCCTTGTTTAATGGTTAGACCATCTTTAAGTTAAATGGAGCTGACCTAAACCTTAAATGTTACAGAACAAGGCTGTTTGAAGGGTCAGTTTCATCATCAGAATTGGGCGAGGATATTTCAAAGGGTTTAGTTTGTATATACAGTTATCTAACCAATGCCACTGAATCAACATGACAGTCAATTGACATTGTCATGACACATCTATTACATTTTTATCAGGCCTCTATTAAATATAGGAATTATTTGATGTAAAATGGTTTTATTTTGGCCTACTTGTATCATTTATTTTGACGTATAAAAGAAAATGATTTGATTATGAATATTAATTTCTTCTTCTTCTTATTTTATAAACATTGAATGAGGCTGTGTTGCCTCATTCAAACCATAGTTCATATAAATAAAATTCAATGCATGTTTGACTTATAAATAAAGTTTTAATTCTTAATACAGGTGTAGTATTGGTAATATATGCAGGAGAAAAAACATTCAGAGTTACATACAGTAGACAGACAAATATATCCCACACAATTCTGCACATGATCATAAATCATTAAATGAATTCAAATGGATAGTTCACACATTTAAAATGTAATTCTTTCATGTCCATTTTAGTTTCAAGGCAAAGAAGATAATGTGACGTGTGAAGTAACCTTTTGAACGTATAAACAACAAAAACATTTGACAGTATATGTCTAGTCTATGTACAAGCCTTCATTATACCTTGGTGGCTCAAAACTAACCATAGAATCATGGCAGCCAAAGTTGGACTCTTATCTACAGTATCTTATCTGTATGCATATTAAAATAACTTCACAACGTGCATTTGATTTAACTTGTCCAAGCCATAAACTTAAAGCTAAGACGGAGCCAGTAATAATCATTTGTTTGTCCTGGATTATTATATGAAACATGTTCGTGTATGATTTTGTCGAGTGTAATGGCCCTAGAAATTCCATAGAAATAAACTACATTTAGCCTGTCCCTGTGTACTGGTTTACACTGGCACACAAACCTTGTGTTGTCTACGAACTGTTCCCCACAAAATTTAAATAACACAAGCTTGTTCTGTGAAAGTTGTGATTTGTCCTCAACCCAGTGAAAACATCCTGTTTCCCACCCTCAGGTCCTGACTCCACTTGCTGAGAAACATTGCCCTAGAAATTGAAACAACTTTTGTAACTCCTTAACCTCAATTCCTTAACTTTCTCGTAAGGTTTCCTTTACCTCACCCACAAAGTTGTTTATTTCATGAATGAGGTGAAGGAAGTGTGGGTTTGTGTCCACCTCTACCCTCCCATCCCCCCTCTCCCCAGTCCATCCCCCATCTCCCCTCTTCACTTGCAACATTGTTTCTTGTCGACGTAGAGCACCCGGTTACAGCGGGGGCATGTGTGGTACGCATCCTTGAAGTTTTTCAGGAAGAAAGGTATGAGACAGCAACAGAGAACCAACCTGGTGGAGACACACACACACACACACACACACACACACACACACTTTAACAACGTATTCATGTCCACATAAAGGAGAGCATACAAGGACACAAATATTAAAGGTGCGGTACAGTTACGTCCACAAAATCAAGGCATACGTGGTCTTGATACAATTAGCATCAGTACTAAGCATATCACTCAGTACTCTATATGGGTATAAGTAACAGCGTCTCTCCGCCATAAATTATAGCGGAGACCGCATAATACTTTGCCAGCCTTTTTGCCTCCCTTTTTAGCATCCCAAGATGTTGAAACCCTCTAACAACCAATCTGTCGGTATGTCCTATGTGCTTGCCAACGTGTCGTCACCACGGGGGCGTGGCATAGTAGCTGCAGACATACTGATGGGGGTCAATGTTAAGGCAACATGTTTACACCCCACCAAGATGCCCTCACTACCAAATGACACTTGTTGACGCCCCCTTCAGGATTTTTTGGTACGCACTATAGTCCTAGGCTGCCAAAAATAAAAACAAATAGTCTGCACCTATAGCCTAGCTCGGCATTTCAACTAGGCCTACGGGACCCCCCTTTCTCTTAATGTTCTCCTAACGGACGGACCTAACCCCTTTATATTCCCCTTCTCTCCCACACTTACCCACAGCAGATGAACAGCAGGCACATGAGCCAGGCGTAGGTCCCTGCCTTGTAGGTGACATTGGTCATCACCTGCTGCTGGCAGTTGGCACATGAGGTCATGCCAGGGCTGCGGCCTAGTTCCGTCTCATAACTCACAAATCGGCTCTTCCCGTCCCCTGTTGCAGGAGCCCCTCCAGAACCTTGACCACCGCCTCCCTTTGTGTAGACTGGAGGGAGGGAGGGATGGATGGATAGATGGGGATGGAATTTTGGAGAGAAAGGGAGAATGGATGGTAAGGACAAGATTAGAGGGTGTGTGGAAATGTGGAAGGTAGGATAGAGGAGTGAGACAGAATGGTAGGGTGTAAAAAGATAGCATTAGATTTGTTTTTACTTCATGATTTATTTATAACTTAATTTGCACACTTAACCTACTCTTGTACCACCAGTTCAGTACCAGTTGTTTACATTTGTGCTGCTATGTCCACACTGCTTTGGCTAGATTGTGTCCACTACAGCATAGATTATATAAACAGTAGCTATACACTGCAGAATCATGCTGCAGAGTTTAACTCTGAAAGAGAGAACATGTTTTTACACTATCAGTTAAACTAACACTCAGGATTCTGCTGTGTACAACAAACTCTGGCTTGCAGGAAGCAGCCCAGATAAGGTGTGTGATGGTTTACCTGGTGTCGCAGAGTGGGCCTGGACAGATGGTAACTCTAACTCATCCTGCATGTTGCCGGTGAAGGGTGTGTGAACATGATACACCGTCACTCCATCACCCTTACTACCTTCAACTGATAGAGAGAAAGAGAGAGAGACAGGAGGACAAGATGGAAGGATGGAACCGGAAAATGGGAGGGAGGGAGAAGAAAAGATGGGCAATAGACAAAGATAAGATAAAACAAGAAAAAAATGTGAATATGGTCAATTAAAGGAGAGCTTCGCTGCTGCAAGAATGTAGTGGGAAAGAGTTTTAATATTTAAACTTAGTGTCCTATGACTGGGGGAAACAATTATGTATATGTATGTGTTCCTCTGGATTTCCTGGGGGCATGTGTTAATGGGGTTCACACACATGAGAAGGCAGCCACAAGCCTTTCCAGCTGATGACATCACCTTGTCAAGACTGTCAATTATCTTGCCAGGCTGTTGAAACATTTGTTCATTTAGCTTTTGTTTGGTATTTTATTACTTCATTATGCAACCTGTATTAAGTAAATACTATGTATTGTGTCTGCAATTACTGCTGTTAGATGGTGTTTACATATCGGCTGTTGCTTTTCGATGTGTACACTGTATAATTTTATCCACAAGTTTCCTAGGGCATTGTGGGCATCACTTCCTGTCGATTTGATCCCTGATACCTGATCAAATTGACAGGAAGTGATGCCCACAATGCCCTAGGAAACTTGTGGACAGAGGTCTCTAAAGAGCACAAAGTACATTTCTGAACATATCGAGAGGCTGTCCACCATTTCCTGTCTGGCAACCAAATCTCGCGATACATCCGAGCCAGAAACGATACCTGCCGAGGTTTAGATGCCTCAATAAAATGATGTACTGTACTTCTTTTATATCCCTGAGACGATGATATGACAAAGGTCACAATAGTTCAGAAATAGTGTTTGTTCACAAGCTGTCCAGCCGGCTGTCATAGACTCCTATGTTATTTCACTGAACTTCCGGTGCAGTTGCCACCTGTGAGCGTCATGGCGCATACTCGGCGTTCAGCACAACCTTTTTCCTTAAATTTTCTTGTAGTCCAGGAAGAACTGAGATCCCCTCTGAGACAGCACAGATTACATGACAATTAAAAATCTAAAACCAAAAAAAACAGAACAAACCAAACACAAGAAACAATAATAATGTTTATTTATTGTTTAGTATGTGAAGACGGGATTAGGGTTAAAACGTGGCCCTTTCAGGTGTGTGTGTGTGTGTGTGTGTGTGTGTGTGTGTGTGTGTGTGTGTAGGTGTGTGTAGTGGGTGGAGGAGGTTACCTGGTAGAATGTAGGGAGGGAGTTCTGTTGTTCCATCTGCACTCATTGCACTTATTGTCCTAAGAAAGACAGACAGACAGTTACCATTGCACTTTACAAAAAAAAGCAGAAAATCACAACATAGCAGTCAGGACAGTGACACCACAAGTCTCAAAATGAATGTAAATTAGTTGCAACTTTGTGTTGCAGGTGTTTATGCTGTACTCATACACACAGTCAGATGTAGAAGCGGCTGGCAACACGTGCTGTGTTGCCAGCCACACAAAACTCGTGTAGCTTATCGTGTAGCAGAATTTTCATATAAGGAAGTGAACAATGTGAACATAGAATCATTTATGATCTCCGGTCTCCCATTTTCCCCAAACCACACTTGAACCAAATTGTCTCTACACTTCCAAGTTGTAGTAGTTAACAGTTCAACACAAGAGGGTGCTGAGGTCCTGCAGGTGCACTAATACAGGGGAAATTCATCTTCAGCCACACTCAGATGGTGCACTCAGATGGCTATGATGAGCGTGGGGGGCTGTTAAAGTGTCTTGCTCAGGGACACTTCAACATAGACCAGGGCCGGTGGGCTTCTGATTATTACCAGACAGCCTCTACCCACTACGCTACAGCTGACCAAATAACGTGCACTGCCCGGGAGTCAAACCCTGGTTGCAAGAATGGGATCTTGTGTTGTGTGATAGCAAGCACTACGCCAGCGGCGTATGTGTTAGAATGAGAGAGAAATATCCTTATATTCCAGCCTTTCTCTATCAATGAGGGTCGGTTTAAGTTTGTAACACTAATGTTTACAAATCAAACTGGAGTGCAAAAAAACATTTCCCATGAGTAATTTGACGGTCAGGTGGGCACACTGGACATCTGGGCACACGAGTTTCTAGACAACTGGGCACACCGGATAAGTGGGCATACGGACATCTGGGCACACGAGATGAATGGGCACATGGACATATGGGCACACGAGATGACTGGGCACACGGACATCTGGGCACACGAGATGACTGGGCACATGGACATCTGGGCACACCGTATGACTACCAAGGATTGTTGTGTTCCTTTGATATTTAAGTACCCCCCGCCCCCCCACTGTGAGAGAGAGACGGTGGGAGACATTGTGTAATGTCTGTTACTGAGATAGTGTATTGCAGTGTGTCCTTGCAGTTCTGACAGCATCCTCATCCATTTGTTGTGAGCTGTGTATTGCCTCTCCCATGTGTGTGTGTGTGTGTGTGTGTGTGTGTGTGTGTGTGTGTGTGTGTGTGTGTGTGTGTGTGTGTGTGTGTGTGTGTGTGTGTGTGTGTGTGTGTGTGTGTGTGTGTGTGTGGGGGTTGAATCGGTGGAGACTCTTACATTCTAACCCTAACCCTAAACCCTAACCCTAACCCTAACCTGGGTGGAGGGTGATTATGCGGGTGAACTCAGTGGAGGAGGGCCATTAGGTGTAAGCAGTGGGGAGGGACTACTAGGTTGAATCAGTGGAAACTGTCACATCCTAGGCCTATACCTAACTCTCATCCTAACCCTAGGGGGGTGATTATGCAGCTGTCTGAGGGGAGGAACTCAGGAGCGTCTGCTCAGGAACTCAGGAGCAGACAATTCACAGCAGGGGTTCACTAATCACTGGATTTCATAGAAAGGGGGGGCACATCAAAGCAGAGTGCCCAGCTGTCTTGTGTGCCCACTTGACTGTGTGCCCAGTTATCTTGTGTGCCCAGTTGACAGTGTGCCCAGTTGACTGTGTGCCCAGCTGTCTTGTGTGCCCAGTTGACTGTGTGCCCAGTTGACCTGTGTGACCAGACAGCTGTGTGCCCAGTTGTCCGGTGTGCCCAGTTGGTTTTTGTGCCCACCTGACCGGTTACCATTTGGAATTTATTTGAGATTTAGCTGATTGTCCACCATGGCTCATAGATTGTGAGAAGGGGACCCCACCACAACTCAGTATTTTTTTAGGGTCCTGATCCATAGGTTCGGAAACACTTGCCATGTCACTGATTCTGCTCTACAGCTGTATGTCATAGAATTATGGATTAGGTTCTCTGTTCAACATCCAGTATCGACCACAAACATCTAAATATTTCCATTGAATCTTGAACAAAGCTGTCTCGTACTCAACATTAGGCTACTGTTGGGCTTTGAATGACAAAGTCAAACAGAGTTTCAGTCACTAACAAGAGAATTGCACCCCGCCCTTGTTAATGCTGCCCCATTGTCAGCTTGGATTCAGTGTATTGAAAATAGGAAATTCATGTGAGTAATTCCATGGACTATCCCGTACTTGAAATACTCCCCTCACATAGGTTTATAGTTAAATGGTATGTGAGGGGTAACAAATACACATTCTGACCCTCAGTACCATTCAACCAATTTCTCGACACACACACACACACACACACACACACACACACACACACACACACACACACACACACACACACACACACACACACACACACACATACACACACACACACACACACACACACACACACACTAGCCTGGATGACATGCTGAGCTGTAGTTGTTCATCATATGTCATTTGGGTTACAGGTCTCTGTTAAATGCCATGGGTGACAGGTTGCTGTCATTCATACACGCACACGCACAAGCACACGCACACGCACACGCACACGCACACGCACACGCACACGCACACGCACACGCACACACACACACACACACACACACACACACACACATACAAAGTTGCCCTTGTGGAACTCAGTATCCACCCATACTTTGGTAGAGGAATGCAGCTCAGCTGCATGTTTATCCTTTTCATGTCTGATGTCACAGACTGGAAACGATGGCTTCTGGTGTGTGAACATGACTAAGAATGAATGGGCAATGAGAGAGTGACCAAACCCAATACACAGTAAAATGTAACTATTTAACTACTTTAACTATACAGAAAACAAATGAACCCTTGCAGGTTCATTTGTTTAATGAATGGACCCCTGAATCCATAGTAAACTAAATTAAGAACTTGGAATTTTAGTCAAGTGCCCTCATAATGGCCTGGTGGTGTCTGCGTAATAGAAAACTATTTCACAACATAAAAAACATTACAGAAACATAACAAAATAAACTATCTGACAAAGAGCCAGAAAAGGTGGTGCCGTGATTGGAGTACAACAGATCTTTTGTAACAGATCCTGTTAGACCTGACATCTGTCTGTAACAATGCTGGTTTCCTCCAAGCTGTAACTATACTAACACAGTCAGCCACAACCAGTATGGGCCTGGTGACAGCTGAAACCAGGGAGAGAGAGAGGGAGGGAGCGAGAGCGAGAAAGAGGGAGATCTCAATGGGGAAGTGATCTGTTGCAGAAAGTGATTTGTAGATTTGTAGATATACAGTAAACTGACATCACATGTAGACCTGACTCAAAATAGCATTTCGCATTTATCTCATAATCTAACAAATCCATTCTATGCTGCAAGGTTGCATCATTAGCTTCTAGCTAAATCCGGCATGTTTACATGAGATCATGTTAAATTGATTGAATTCTTGTACATGTATTGAATGTTTAATGTGCACTGTCCCATAAATAAACAAATAAAGTTAAGTAATGGGAAGCTTGTCCCCTTGGTCAAACTAGAAGTTATTCTCAAATTCACCATGCAGTCATTTATGTTATTTTCTAAAATGTTTGAAAATATTAATAATTTCTTAGAAATGTTTTGAATATTCTCGCCTATACCCAAAATAAGGATGCCAGGGGTAAAGTTGTGAAATTACAACTTTATTTTCAGCCTGGAAATGAGCCTTGAGTGTATTATTTTTTAAATACTTAAAATTCACTTAAATTCATGATACAAGAATACTTTAGACGTTTGTAACCTGTTTGTAACTTGACCAAGAGACTGACTGTGTAACTTAATAACTAAAACATATTGATCACATCACAAAAGAATCAGCATTCTTTTAAAGCTGTGGTTCTAGTGCTGATCATTGGGAATTTGGGACCACTATCACCAGATGTTATTCATCTGATGCAGCAGGTCAGGATTTGATTTCTTGGTGACTAGTTGAACCACATGAACCCTATTTCGTTCCTATTCGGGGGCGAACATTCGGCAAGAATTGCAGGTCTTCAAGTTAACAACACAATGCATGTGAGCTTGTAGATCTGCTATTTTCTGCAAAAATAGAATTAGAGAGGGTCTTAGTATAGACCGCTGAGGGACTCCTGTCAACGTTATAGTTGTTAATCAGGGGTGCTAGTGGAAGAATAGTTCAAATAAATGCAGCAGAGTTTTGTGAACCACTGAAGTAGGAAGGAGAGGCTTATTGTCGGTATCAGCCGAGAACTAGGGAGTCTAGGGAAATTCCCCAGGAAATGTATTGTATTGCTTGTTTGGTAAAAAAAATGTATTGTACTTTAATAACATGTTTCGGTTAGTAGTAGTTTATTTCTGATACATTTACGTTTGGGGTATTTTGTATCAAAATACATCTTTATATCCGACTTGGTCAGGTCGGGTGGCTAGGGTGATCTCTGTCCCTGCGCTAGACTCCTACCAGTTGGTTGTGGTGCCTGCTCAGCATGGAGAGGAACTACTGTAGGTTGCATAGCATGTTCCACTGCATATGCCCTGCCGGTTAAACTGCTCGCTGTCAAGCAGAAAAGAAGCGGAGCCCTGGCAACTTGAGTCACCTGCTTGTCTGCACATAACCAACTATAGGGGTTAGCAGTGACAGGGACTACACGTGTGTGTGTGTGGGGGGGGGGGGGCTAAATTGGGAGAAAGTATAAAAAAGATAATAATAATGTGCCATTAACTGGGTGTGTCAGACCAACCCTGAGGACAACATGTCAGCAGCAACATTCCTCTGTTGACCCTCCCCTCCTCAGCATGTCGACATCACAGTTTAGACAGTAACTTAGCTTAATGACAGAAGCCCTGACACAATAGCCACCAGAGGGAAGTGCATGTTGGTTGATACAAGCTTCGGTGGAGTACGTCACACATTTGGAACCTATAGCTGATGCTGTGAATGTAATTGTGTATTGATAGTGGTCATGGTGGTGTTTCGTTCAAAAAATGTAAAAGAACCATGATATGAATACCAGGAAAGAACACAGTGACGTGACCTACCCTGGCACCACCAATCATAACACACACATCACATTTTTGGATCAGGTTGTCTGAGTTGACGTCAATGTGTTAACACGCCAAAGTCACAACCATGAAGCAATATGACATTGTTTTGATTTGTAGACATTATAGTCCCACTGGGGAAATTCAGTTTCATCTTCCCCCAGCTGACGGCTGCTCAGATGGTTATGATGAGTGCTCAGCTGGGAGAAGTTAGGGGTTAAGAGTCTTGGTCAGGGACACTTTTGACACACAGACCTAGGCAAACCACAATTCTTCTAATCTAAACGTCTAACTACCAGATACTGTACAAATACATCATCTGTCATCATCTATGTGAGAATGGAACATTAGACAAATATGCACACACTTGACCTATACTTTACATGTCCATTTTAAAACTTGTCTTGGCTAACTCAGTCGGTATGAGTGCTCGCCTTTAAATCGCAAAGCTCTGTGTTCAATCCTGGTCACCGCCAACTCAGCATGTGAGTAGCACTGTTTGGGTAACTCATGCGCTGGGAGCATAAGTCTAGTACGGTGGGCTGATGGTAGGTCTACCTCAGTAATCCATCTCCTTGGTCAAGCCTAGTGCATTCATTGTAATGTAAAGGGCATAGATACCCTCATTCATTGCTCAGCTGATACTGACAATAAGTCCCTCCAACCTGCTTACAGTACTTGCTTAAAAATGTCAGACTTAAATTAACACTCCCCTGAAGCAAAACATATATTTTCCCCCAGACACTTACTGCCAGAGCCTTCATCACACATTACTAAAAATCTTCTACTGTCCCTGACACTGTATGAAAGGCTAACACGAATCCCTCCGATTATACTGACATCACTGCACTCAGGTCTTCTTATCAGAGAGCGATGAAGAATGGAGGGGTAAACAAAGTGCAATGCTCTAATACCTCAGAGAGTACAAAATGGATAAATTAACACTGAGGATTTTAAGATAACTTGGATGTACTGTACATAGTAGGCTACACAGCACAGTATTATATATATGTTTACTATTTGAAGCCATTATGTGAATACATATCTTTGAGATATCTCAACACTTAAAAGTAGAGTACGGTAAGTACATGTACTCAAGTACAGTACTTGGGTTTTGAGGCGCATTTACTTTACTTGAGTATTTAAACTTTTCAAGACTTTATACTTTATACACTACATCTCAGAGGCAAAGATTGTACCTTTTTTACTCCAATACAATTATTTGACAGCTTTAGCACATTTGTAGATCTGCTTTTTCAATTTGCTATTGAAAAATAGAATTCTGCTATTCTAAATGCTTGTGTACTTTTAGTACAATTTTGAACACAGAACCTTTACTTGTAACATTTTATATTGTGGTTTTACTACTTTTACTTGTGTAAAGAAATCTGAGCACTTCTTCCACCACTGCAACCAGACACACCTAGTATCTCAAACACATCAGTTCTATATATAGGCTACCTCTACTGACTTAACAAAGACTCTCCAGTACATTGTGAACAGAAACCTTCAAAACTGGAAAAGAGGCATGAAGCTATGCTCCAAAAGTCTTACCTGTGTTAGCTGTTGTACAGGTGTGTGTGTGTCTCTGTTAGAGTCCAGTGAGCTTGTGGCTGGTGGGTTGTGGGTTCTTGTCACACCTGTACCCATGCACAGCCACTCCCTATGCATGCCTGCAACCTCCCCTCATTAACATGAATATGCAGGCGGGTGACTCAAGCCTTTTCAGATGCTGTGTAGACACATTGCAATCTGGAGTTATTTACGAATTTTAACACTTTACAGTGTGCAACTTCAAAAGGACATACCAAAGAGAGAGATATTTCTTTAAAAAAAACAACTACTGTTTAACCAGAGAGTCGAGATGGTCATTCCTTTGTGCTGGAATGTGACAGGAAAAGGGGTGTTAATCTCTCATTGAGAGAAGCTTATTCATACTATCATACACCTACACATGCACGCACGCACACTCAGACACATGCACACAAGTTGAAAAAACCCTATATGGCACACTTGGCACAGGGAGATTAATCAAAACAGGGACACAAATAGGAACAGTGCAGACCTCCAATATACTGTTTCAAATGCATAACATACTGTAATTTTGCAATCAATTTTGCATCATTTTGCCATTACTGCACACTGGTTGACTATGGGTGTAGCTTTTTAGCGGCGCTAGCCGCTCTATACCTTTAGGTATAGAGCGGATATTAGCCCTCTATACCTGGCTTTTGCGTCAACGTTCTGATTGGTCAGGCTCGCCAAGGTTCTGATTGGTCAGGCTCGCCAAGGTTCTGATTGGTCAGGTCCGTCAACGTTCTGATTGGTCAGGCTCGCCACGGTTCTGATTGGTCAGGTCCGTCAACGTTCTGATTGGTCAGAACGTTGACGGTGAACACGGACAAAGTCAGGTATAGAGCTAAAAATCACCTCGACGGGCCTGACCAATCAGAACGTTGAC
Organism: Gymnoscopelus microlampas; assembly: GCF_963454915.1. Lineage (NCBI taxonomy): Eukaryota > Metazoa > Chordata > Actinopteri > Myctophiformes > Myctophidae > Gymnoscopelus > Gymnoscopelus microlampas. The sequence goes on from NC_139948.1 coordinate 23,992,026, forward strand.
GGACCTGACCAATCAGAACCTTGGCGGGCCTGACCAATCAGAACGTTGACAGACCTGACCAATCAGAACGTTGACGGAAAAGCCAGGTATAGAGCAGGACCGCTCTATACTATGTATAGAGCGGCGCCAGCCGCTCTATACCTGACTTTGTCCGTGTACGTCAACGGTCTGATTGGTCAGGTGCGTCAACAAAGTGATTGGTCAAGCTTCACGTGACACATGGCTATAAACACATTATAAACACATATCGATGACAAAATGTATCAAAGGCGCCGCTACCTTCACACAGGGTGTGATTTTTTATATTAATTATTTGACATTAGAAAAAGAGGGGGTGAGGGGGGTCATACACAAATACATATTCATAAAAATCTTTGAGGATAACGCAATAAAGTTACGATATAATTTATTTCCATTGTGGTCCTCTTTCCAGGAAGAATACAGATGTGGCCACTTCATTAAGCTCACCAACCTACAAGCATACCACACATTCTATCACACATACACACCTACATACTTGATTTTATCTGGAGGTTGTTTCACCTGAAGTTCCCCACAGTGATCAATTAGGTGCATCTTCTCTTATCTATTCCACTCTATGCCACAGTTAATCTATATAGATTCAGATAAAGTGCTGTTAATATCACTTAATTAACACATATCAGTCAAATATGACCAAGTCCATTAATTTGGTTGTGTATTTTCTAGAAGATGGCGGATAGAGGAAGTAGGAAGTAGAGATGAAAAAATGTCTGTGACACACACATCAGGTATTTAAGACATTTGATATGACTCATGAAATGGCAACCAGTCAGTAATTCCGCTGTTCCAATTTGCTCCCTTTTTATATAAAGGAATGACCCTAAAGTTTTTTTTTTGATTAAAAACATGATATATAGGGGCGCTCGCTGGCCTAGCGGTCCAGGCGCATACCACATACGCTGGTAATCCAGCGTGTTGCGGGTTCGACTCCCGATCCCAACGCCCTTTGCTGTGTGTCACCCCCTATCTCTCTCCCCATTTCCTGTCAGACAACTTTCCTAGCAGAAAAAGACCCCCAAAAATATATATGTATCTTTAAAAACATGAGATATGGTACAATAAATGTTCAGCAGCATCCTTCAGAAACTGGCAGGCATTCTATCCAGTCTATCCAGACCAGTTTCTTTTAGAATATTAAAAGGTGGCGTAGCCTAAGTGAAAACAAAAGGTTTAAGCTTCATATTCAGATAGTAATCATTGCTGTTCAGTAACAGGGGTCTCCCGTCTCTCCAGCTCTTTAATAATAAGAAAACTCATTTTCAGATGGGTTGCCAATTTCATCCAATCAGGAAAGAGTACCCATTTATCAACTTCAAAATGTTTCGTTGTGTCATCACTTCCAGTTTCACTTGTTTATCCTGTATCCAGTTCTCTCTTGATTTGATAAAATTGGTATTGTGACTTGAAAATGCATTTTCTATTTACTAAAGAGCTGGAGAGACAAATACTGTAGCATAGGAATGATGTATAACAAAAATAAATACAGTGAATCACTTACTGCACTTTTAAGATCTTTCAGCAGTTTTAAGACCCTGTCCTGAGAAACCATAGAATGGCCAATGAGTCCTCCACCACACCCATTTGTGCATAGTATTGAAACATAGATTTCCCATTATACATTCCATCCCTAGATTTCCTGGCTACCTTAAACCTTCAGTAAGCTACAGATGTAAAACCAGAAAGAAGTCTATTAATGGTATAGACTTTATGTGTACAGTCTATGAGTCAGTCATCAATGACATCAGCACTGTCAGTTGTCTCCATATTTTGACAAGGTTTCAGCCTGATTTTGATATTGATAAAATAATTAAAAAAAAGTTAAATATGTCAAAAAAATATAAATCATACACAGATTTTCGGGTTTTCCAGTTGTCTATGCATGGAATGACCACTCCGTGCAATGTATACTAAATTTTTGGAGATCGGGTTGGACTGACAGACCCTCTTCTAGATGGCTCTGCCCCTATACATAAAAATGATCTGCAACCTTGGATCGATCAGAAGAAAGCTCACCCTTAACAAAGGCTTGTTTTTGTTGTGGTCCATTAAACATTCAACAACTGGACTAAAACATACAGTTTAAATTCATTATATAACAGGAGGTGAGGGGCCGGGGTACGGCACATGGAGGATGTCACTCACAGGGAGAGAGCCGTTTACTACCCTGGGGGGAGGCCAGCCGGAGAACGACTTTAGCTATTAAAGTCAAAATTGAATGTTCAAGGAGCCATGCATTTAGGTCATTAAACTTGAACGAGGAAGTTAAAACTTTCAGGGCTGTTGAGTATACTGTGTTGTGGATGCATAGTCGAATGCATTCTTACCCTTAAACGACTTCAACTTGGCCCTTTGGGGTAGCTTTGAAACAATGCCTTTAATAGCATACAATCCTGAGAGTGTTCATTTAAATGACACTGACAGTGTACAAATTGAGGAAAATTACCCAAATGAGTGTTTGTGTTCCAATCAAAGCCATTACAGAGAGAGACAGATACTGTGTCATCTTCTGTCCTCTCTGTCCCCCACCCACAAAACTCCTCTCGCCAGCAGACACACGTATGGTGCTTTACGTAACAAGGTGTGTGTGACATTACTTTCTAGGGTACTGGCTGTGGCTGTGATGTCAACAGGGTGGAGGTAGTGTGTGTGTGTGTGTGTGTGTGTGTGTGTGTGTGTGTGTGTGTGTGTGTGTGTGTGTGTGTGCGTGCGTGCGTGCGTGCGTGAGTGCGCCTGCTTATGAGTGTGTTTCGCCAGGCCTGATTAACAACATTCCAGAGCCCAGAACAATCATTCTGCACCAAGCCTGTGAGGTGCGTGTGTGCGTGTGTGCGTGTGTGCGTGTGTGTGTGTGTGTGTGTGTGTGTGTGTGTGTGTGTGTGTGTGTGTGTGTGTGTTTGGGTAACGAAGGGTGGGATGTCTTATTTCCTCTTCATTAATACAGTATATTTATCTCTCTAAAATCAGTTACACGTCTATCTAATCAGACAATATTAACAATGGCAATGGCAAATCTATTTATAGCTAATTGCCTTACATGTAAACTCAATGTGCTTCTATCTGTCTGTCTGTCTGTCTGTCTGTCTGTCTGTCTGTCTGTCTGTCTGTCTATCTGTCTGTCTGTCTGTCTGTCTGTCTGTCTGTCTGTCTGTCTGTCTGTCTGTCTGTCTGTCTGTCACAGGGTTCAGAGGTCACAGCGTTCTCACCTCTTCCTTTGATGTAAGAGAAAGAACAGGTTATAAACATTGCATAATATGAACAATGTATATTGTGCTGTATGCTAATGTTTCTTGTGTGTTTCATGTTGAGCAGGCTGTGAAGGCGTATCCCTCTGGAACAAATAAGGTGTAATCTAATCTAATGTATAGCCTTAAAATCATTACTATTTGGGCCTTGGTTTTATGTTTGAATAAATGATAGCATTACACACCCTGATCATGATGCTTGTTGTAATCATCAGGCAAGCAAATGGTTTCTAGTATACAGGGTACTAAAACTATGACGAAAGTTTTTCGGCGACTGCCTTTTTTCACTGACGAAAACTAAATAAAAACTAAGATATGATGATGACTATGCTATACTATACCTGCCTCACAAAATAATCTATTCATCGTCTTCAATTAGTGCAGAATGCACAAAAATTCGACCACATCATACACACTTTAGTTGAATCCAACTCCTCCTTTAATTCCCTGCTGAAAAAGCACTTTTATAGATTAGTTTGTGCCATATAGATTTTAGTGCTAACTCCCATTCATTTCAGTCTATCATGTTGATTGTTGAAATGTCTCTTGTTGCTTCTTGTTTTTGTGTACCATGCCTCATGTGTAAAGCACTTGGTAACACCATTTTGAAAGGTGCTATATAAGTAAAGTTTTTTTCTAAATGATTTTTATTACTAAAGCTAATATATCTGAAAAGGTTTTGTGCCAGGACCCCCTCAAAAATAGCAGATGTACAAGCTAGCATCGTGGCACTGTTCCATGTAACTAAAAATAACACCAAAAAAAGGATACATAATTGGTGCGTTTTCGGAAGTCTGCTTAAATTCAGCATTCAGTATAAATCATATCAGTGTACCGTATACACTTCATAGAATACATCATATCAGTGTACCGTATACACTTCATAGAATACATCATATCAGTGTACAGTATACACTTCATAGCCATGTCAATTTCAGTTTTAGATTTAAACTGTTATACTTCACACTGTGCGTCTGTTTATGTTGTAGATCAAGTTAATTTTATTAGACGGGCCTTATCACTTGTCAAATGACTTAACAAACAGGAATCCAGGTGGGTGGTAATTACCATAGATGTACCTTGACTAGACAGCATTCCACACACACACACACACACACACACACACACACACACACACACACACACACACACACACACACACACACACACACACACACACACACACACACACACACACACACACACACATTACATTACATTACATTACAGTCATTTAGCAGACGCTTTTATCCAAAGCGACATACAATAAGTGCATTCAACATAGGTAGGGAACGAAACTACTAATCACCAGAAGTCTTAAGTGCATTTCCTGCAAAAACAAGCAACCAAGAGTATACCTAGCGCTAAGGTAAAAGTGCTATATATCAGCTACCTACTTTCACACTCACACACACACACACACACACACACACACACACACACGCACACACGCACACACGCACACACGCACACACGCACACACGCACACACGCTCGCACACACGGCCTGAGGAGTTGCCTATGGATAATCAGTCACGTCTTCCTGTAGTACATGTGTGTTTTATGACCATAACGTTTGTATGCTGCAGTAGGCAACATTACTTCAGGCAAGGCATCCTGTCTGAGGTCTTGACAAATGGCTCCCTGTGACTTAATTCAAGGTAAAAAAAAAGTGTAAGATGTTTGTAGCAGTTGCAATGGTGTAGTTTCTGTTAATTTATCACTCCTATATCCACAGTGTTCAAATTATAAAGAATGTATATCGTTGCTGTCAGGCAGAAACCTTGTTTCTTCATATTTCAACTTTTTGTTTTGTTGTAAATTAATACTGTACTTCATCATACAAGAGTGTCGCACAAAAGTAGTGAAAGTAGCCGATCTACAAGCTCATAATGGGCGTTGTGAGCTTGCAGAACGGCTATTTTCCCTATTTTAATTGGTTAAAAAAATGAATGAAAAGGAAAGGTTTTGGGCATATTGAGGTGTTCACGACAGCGACGATATCAAAACGAGGTTTTACTAAATCCAACAACCCTTAATACACGTGACACAGGCTGTACATTACCTAGCCCATACACATTCCCTATTCTAACTTAGCAGTACACCGCTTGTCAATCAAAATACCCATCCTTCACACCAACGGGACAGGTGATGACTCTTACGTAAGCTTGACATTGGGAACGTCCAGACAAAGTCATTCTCAGAACAGTGCATCCCAGAAATAAGGCAATTTTTACTTTATTGATGGTGATGTACATATTTCATTCAGATGTGTTGCCCTTTTGTTTTCTTTTTGAACATTTCAATATGCAGTAGGCAGTAGGCCTATGCCAAGAGTATAAGGCAGGAAAAGGAGGCAAAGGAACAATGTAAATAATAAAACAAATTGTTAAGAACTTATGTAGAGGAGATAGATTTATTTTTGGAATATTAGATGCAAGGCCAAAGAACATGGTGTTTTCTGACATGCTGGCGATTCCTCTCGTAATTTCACAGCCATAATGTTACATTATAATTAGTCATAAAACGTGTCCCGTTTCATTGCTTTGTATACATAAGCAATTATGTCTTGACGAGCCAACTCCTTGAAGATTCCTGCGATAATACTCAGAGCCATTATGACATCAGGATAATTATGTTCTGTTGTGACAGTACGTATGCACAGATTGTCACTGTACAGTACCTCTTTAGATTGTATGCGGGGTGTGGCACACAGACACACAGACACGCACGCACGCACGTGCACACACACACACACACACACACACACACACACACACACACACACACACACACACACACACACACACACACACACACACACACACACACACACACACACATATACACACACACACACGCATGTGCGCACGTACACACACACACAACTGTACTGGATCTCGATACTAGGAGTGTCTAGAACCTAGACACTCCTAGGACCTAGACTATAGGTCACACCCTATCTGAGAAAGCAGTATGGAATTGCCCACCATCCACACACACATCCATCCATCCACCCATACATGATCTTCCATCACCTGTCATCCATCATCCATCTCCTCTCTTTTAATATTTTGTTTTTTTTTCACTTTGAAATGTGCTACATAAATAAAACTTGATTGATTGATTGATCTCCATCCATCATCCAGCCTGAATCATGATGATGAAGCTTTGTATAAATGCGGAAATGTGCTTCAGTGTAAACTACAATATAACTGCACTACAATATAAACTGTTAAATATCATTATTATTAATCAGTGAAAGGGGAGTAAAGTAGTACAGAAACATTCAGTATTTGGGTGTTTTATCTTTTTTCACATCTCATTTAGCATCAAAGCCAGTGACCGAGACCTGCTTATAGAATTCTGCTGAATGAACTGAGGGTGAATCAAACTGGGGTCCGGGGGGTCGGGGGGGGGGTTCCAGGGGGCCCCCAGCTGAATAATTAAACCAAGTGGACCCTTAAATGTCTGATGCGCCGAGACGCCGAGAGTTTTGGTGGTGTGTGGCATAATCCATACAGAACTCAGGGTCCTTGAAACGTTTGAGAACCACTGCTCTATGCTGCCGCCTACTGGATGATGGTGAAACTGCGTCCTGTCCTAAAGTAATTTTCTATCTCCTCCAGGGAGCGGCCGCGTGTCTCTGGGACGCAGATGGCAGTGAAGAGCAGACAGAACACACACACAACAGTGAAGGCCAGGTAGGGAACGTACAGGCCGTAGCTGTGCAGCAGGTGTGTGAAGGCGTGTGTGAGCATGAAGGCCGTGAGCCAGCTCACCATCACACACAGACCCGAGGCCACGCCCCTGGCGACCAGTGGTAACACCTCTGACATCAGCAGCCACGTGATTGGCCCCCAGCCCAGGGCATAACCTAGGAGACACAGCATGGAAACAGATGTTTCTCTTAGTTAATACAGTGGTTCTTAAACGTTTTCATGTGAAAATATTTTGTTTCCAGGGACCCCCATAAGATTTGTCTTGTAAAAAATGTTGAGCTTGTAGAGCTGCTATTTTTGTCTCCGGACCCCACATTGAGAACAACTATCTTACCAAAGTTGTAATAGTTTGTGTTACATATAAGATATGTTAGCTAAAACATAGAGCGTCACCACAAGTACAATTTTGAGGTATTTTTACTTGAGTATTTTCAATTTCCAATACTTTTACTTCTACTCCACTATATCTCAGAGGCAAATGTTGTACTTTTTACTTTTACTCAAGTAAATTCTGAATTCCGGACTTTTTACTTGAGTTCTAATGATTTCTACATTGCAGTATTGATACTTTTACTTAAGTAAAAAATGTGAGTACTTTTTCCACCACTGGTGTTACATATAAGATCTGTTAGCTAAAACATGGAGTGTCATCACAAACTTTGAACTACTCACCAAATATAAACACCATGGTGCTGATGAGTGGAATGAGGCTTGGTGCACTGGGGTCTGAAGTGATGCCCAGTGCATTGTGGGAACTGTGGTCCAGAGTGAACCCGGTGAGGTTGTGAGGTGTAGGGGATGGAGGACATGGTATGGTGTGGGAGTACATGGTCAGAGTCAGACTGGACAGGAACATCAGCAGGCTTGAGGTGTACAAAAGAGCTTTGCGTCCAACTTTGTCCATCAAGCTGGCTGCCACGACGACGGAGAGGAGTCGGACCGCCCCTACAATGACAGCATCAAACCTGAGGGTAAACAACAAAGCTTGTTCAGTCTTGTGACCTTCCAGACCAAGCACCCGATAAACTCACTTATCTATACAGTGTGTGTGTGTGTGTGTGTGTGTGTGTGTGTGTGTGTGTGTGTGTGTGTGTGTGTGTGTGTGTGTGTGTGTGTGTGTGTGACACAGACAGACAGACAGACAGACAGACAGACAGACAGACAGACAGACAGACAGACAGACAGACAGACAGACAGACAGACAGACAGACAGAGTTGTCCTACTTGGGCTCCAGGGCCACCTTGCTCTTAGAGAAGATGGGCTGTAGGTAAACCAGGACCGGGGTGATGCCTGTCATCTGCTGCAGGAAACGCATCACCACTGCGATGATGATTGGTTTGTAGTAGATGGGTGTGGCCAGCTCAGACCATGTGACTCTGCCCTGCGTGTTGATGCTGTGCTGTACAGGCAGACAGAAGACATGTACACTAACCCACAAATACCAGACTAGAGGGTGTACAGGTATGTTAGCCGCTCTATACCTTTATGTATAGAGCGGATCCTGCTCTATACCTGACTTTGTCCGTGTTCACCGTCAACGTTCTGATTGGTCAGACCCATCAACAAAGTGATTGGTCAAGTTTCACGTGACACATGGCTATAAACACATTATAAACGCATATCGATGATAAAATGTATCAAAGGCGCCGCTACCTTCACACAGGGTGTGATTTTTAACCTTACGAATGAATGGTGCTTAACTGAAAATGTATTTAAGATGTATCCATTACAAATCAAAGCTGTGTCATATATGGATCTCCATATACGGAGATATCGATTACATTTTCGATTCATTGAATCCCAACAATACAATCAGAGAGCCGTGCGCCTTTGGAACCTCAACCACTAAGGAACAACTCACGGCCAAAGCACTGCTCCATTTCCCTCCCAACTTGCTACAAAAATCACTCATGCAAAAGTATATTATAAGTAATTCTACTTAATTTACAACCTTCACATGTGCCTCATTTTAAAATAATCATAAAGTGTCATAAAGTGTCTGCTCCAAATTTACTTCCGGGTGGTCAATCTCACCTGCCAATCACTTCTCGCGCAAGCGCTGACTCATTGTGACATCACACCATAAAGGGCTCTGACATCACGTGGCATACGTGTCAGATGAAAGTATATAAGCCGGCTTCTAAGCTAAGTCCAGCACTCTTGACAGACCTCTGCATATAGTCTATAAGCAGCTCTCAAAAAAATGAGTACTCCAGAAAAGCTACCAAAGCTAAACCCCGGTGAAGGAGAAATAATTCGTAACAACTTGGTACTTCTAAATTATCAGTGCAAGTTCATGGAAAGCCGGAAGGAATTGCAGGAGCAGGCCTTCAAGACATCGACTCAAGTCCTTCTTTATATACAAAAACTGGAGCAGGAAAAAAGAACGGCACTGTGTCTGCAACACAGTCGAAGGCACAGACAGATACAGAGATCTCCATTATGGGCATAAAGGGACACAGACAACCAGATACAGAGATCTCCATATATGGGCATAAAACTATGACAGGGGATCAGATGGGACAGTCAACATCTGCTGGCCAGACAGGAGGAGCAGACGGAGGAGGAGACAGTGTTCCTGATGTCCCTGACGTTGTTATTTTTGCACCAGGAGACCAGACACAACCTCGAGACATTGTTCTGTAAAGAACTCCAGCTGATGCACCTAATCACAGACAAACTACACATATCAATTCACTCCACCCTATGTATGACCCAGCTGCCTATCCCTTGATCTTGCCATATGGAGATGCTGGCTTCAGCATCGACAATCCCATCCTCAAGGTTAATGCAAATTCAGCCAGAGGCAGTCACTCTTCAGGAGTTCTTCAGATTCCATCTAATGGCGTTGGAACAACAGATGTTCAGGAGGCGGAGAAACACAACTTTACTCCGCCCACACACCAATCTACTGGCGCTATTTATACCCTGTCAGAACTACCCAGAAACCCCTTATTCGCTTTCGTACATCCGTACTCAAGCTCATAACGTTTTCAGCAGCAGGAGCATCTAGAGCACCTTACCTCTTCCAGCCAGTCCCAGTCCCGCCGTCCCATTTCTCCCAGCACCTCCGTATCCTGCTTCTCCAGACACCTCAACTTCCACGCCGGTCTACCATCATCCCACCTTCCAGCCAAACGGCGACATCATTCAGGTCGGTCCCACGCATCCACACAACATCGCCCGACTCCTTGGGAACGGGAGCGGGGCCGAACCGCAAGGAGGCCACCACCAACCACTGAGCAGCTTCGGCGTCCCCGACGGCCAGCAACGCTGGAACGCAACAATCCCCGAAACGCTTGCCTCGCAGCTCCCCCGGCCCGTGCCACCATGGCTCATCCAGCTGTTAGCTAGTAGCTACCAGCTACAGCCACAACGCTAACTACAACAGCCGGCACAACAACAACACCGGGGCCTTCGTCGCGCCAGTCGCGGTCCAATGACGTCAAGCGTCACAAACTACCGCGGCGACTCCGGACGACGTCACCCGCTGCTCCGGGAGGCTTCAGGGATAGCCGGGCCGCGCCTGCCCAGAATAACACCGCCTCCACCAGCCTGCATATTTTCTTTTCCAACTACTACTCCTCCAATACATTTCCAACCATTAACCCTGTGCCTGCCACCCACCCATTGTTCAGAAATGTTTACTTTTGCTATTTCCGTAGCCTAGCTTCATGCTCCCTCGCTAGCTTTCTTACCATACATGCTACCAACATTGCTCACGTGGCTACAGCTGCTACTGCTATCATTACAACGTTCTTACCGAACTAACATTGTTTCCTTCCTAACACTGCTGCTCGCTCCATTCATGAGCTTGCTAGCATCATGCTCCCATACTAGCATCCACACACATACTACCAATATCGCCCCCTTTGTTAGCTGCTACCGCTATTATTACAATGTTCCTACCGAACTAACATTGTTTCTTTTCTTCCACAGACATTGCTGCTTGGTGCTATAACATTGTTCACTTCACACATTGTTCCTCCACACAGACATGGCTGCTTGGCGCTACTAACATTGTTCCTCCAGTTGTTTTTCTCCACAGACATCGCTGCGTGGTTCTGCTAACATTGTTTCCCCCATAATAATAAATGAATATTTAAGGCCATAAATAATGGTGTTAAAAGGCTTACACTTGTTTCCTCTGCGTCATACAGTAAATCCAATCATCCATCTAGATATATTTCAATAATTAACCAATCTTCCCCCTATTCCCCTCATAGCCTTCCATCGCTTATTCATCCACCAATTGGATGTTATCACCACAAATGCATCGATCACTACCCATTCATACTATCACGCTAGCATTCATACTATGCATACTACTGCACCACTGCTATTAGCATTGTTGCTCCCTCCTTTCATGCGCGATACTAGCATCATGCTCCCATGCTAGCAGTTACCATACATGCCATCCTTTGCTCTCGTGGTTATAGCTGCTACTGCTATCGCTACAGCGTTCCTAATTCATGTAATATATGCTATATGTAATATATTCCGTAATATATGTCACCCCTAATGTTTTTCTTGTCTATCTTATCATCCCTCGTACCGCAGGCTGCACTTTCATCCCCCCCCCCACACCCCATCCCACCCATCCCTACATCCATTTCAGTTTCCTTCCATTTCTCCTACCACCCAAAACCCAAGCATTATCATCCCTCGTACCGCAGGCTGCACTTTCATCCCCCCCCTCCCCCCCACCCATCCCTACATCCACCTCAGTCTTCCTCTGTCACTTTTTCTCAAATACCTAGCGCTGCCGTGGCCACACCTGGCACCAGCACAACCCAGGCCACGCCTGCTTTCAATTTCTTTTCCACTCCAGGGCATGCCACCCAGCCAAGCATCGCTGCCGCTAACAGCGGTGGCATCGCCTCTCTACCACCCTCCTTGCTGTCCTGTCCTCCTCTCAATAACCCCTCCCCCCACATCCCTACCCATCCCTACATCCATTTCAGTCTCCTTCCATTTCTCCTACCACCCAAAACCCAAGCACTGCCGTGGCCGCACCAGCGCACCCCAGGTACCCCCCGCCTAGCTTCTTGCTCCCTTGCTAGCTTTCTTACCCATGCTCCCATGCTAGCAGTTACCATACATGCCATCCTTTGCTCCTGTGGTTATAGCTGCTACTGCTATCGCTACAGCGTTCCTACCGAACTAATGTTTGTACTGCACCGCTTCCGCCACAGACATGGATGCCTGGTGCTACTAACATTGCATCCTCCACAGACATGGCTGCCTCGTGCTACTAACTTGTTTCTTCCACAGACAAGGCTGCTTGGTGCTACGAACATCGTTTCCTCCACAGACATGGCCGTTTGGTGCTACTAACATTGCTTCCTCCACAGACATGGCTGCTTGGTGCTACAAACATCGTTTCCTCCACAGACATGGCTGCTTGGTCCTACTAACATTGTTTCCGCCACAGACATGGCTGCCTTGAAGCCATAGCCAGTATCTGTCCACTCGGCTTCCAGCACTACACCATCCCTCCATCCCCTCCCTGACATTCCTAAAGCCGTTTCAGGCCAGCAGCCTTAGCTGGTGACTGCTTCCAGAGCTACACCATCCTTCCCTGCCACTCCTTTGCCTTGCCCTTCTATCCCCCACCCATTTCATGTATCAGTATCATGGTCAGTAACCATGTCAGTATCGCGTTCATGTCCAACATCATGTCAGCGTCATGTTTAGTACCATAGTAATTATCATGTCCGCATCGTGGTCAGTATCACGTCAGTATCATTCCACTCCAACAGTGGAACTGTTTCCCAACTCTCCCCCCCCACTCTAGCCCTGCCACACGGTAACGACGGCTACTTTCTTCCATCCTCCGTTCCCACTCCTCCACACCCCAGTCTCTCTCATCAGTTAGCCACTCAGTCAATTTCAAATTTCTTCCCCAGTCTAGACCAGCTATTTGTGTTTTTTTGGGGCCCGTCAAACAGAGCAGGCTAATCCTTAGTCTGCTACCTCCATACTATCGCCTCCACAGTGCGCTCGCCCCACAGCGCTCTGCAGCGCTTCGCACCCACAGCACTCCCCACAGAGCTCTCGCCCCACAGCTTTCTTTGCGATGATCTCGCACCCACAGTGCTCTCCAGTGTTCTCCACAGAACTCTCACCCCCACAGCGCTCCCCACAGAGCTCTTGCCCCACAGCGCCCTCTGCAGCGCCCTCGCCCCCACAGTGCTTCCTGCAGCGCCCTCGCCCCTAGCGCTCTCTGCAGCGATCTCGCAACCACAGCACTCTCCTCAGAGCTCTCACCCCACAGCGTTCTCTGCAGCGATCTCGCACCCACAGTGCTCTCCACAGAACTCTCACACCCAGAGCGCTCTCCACGGAGCTCTCGCCCCCACAGCGCTCTCTGCAGCGCTCTTTCCCCCACAGCGCTCTCCACAGAACACTCACCCCCACAGCGCTCTTGCAGCGCTCTCGCTCCCACAGCGCCCTCGCCCCCACAGCGCTCTCTGCGGCGATCTCACCCCCTCAGCGCTCTCCACAGAACACTCACCCCCACAGCGCTCTCCACAGAGCTCTCGCACCCACAGCGCTCTCTGCAGCAATCTTGCACCCACAGCGCTCTCCACAGAACACTCACCCCCACAGCGCTCTCCACAGAACACTCACCCCCACAGCGCTCTCCACAGAGCCCTCGCACCCAGAGCGCTCTCTGCAGCAATCTTGCACCCACAGCGCTCTCCACAGAGTGCTCGCCTCACAGCGCTCTTGCAGCGCCCTTGCTCCCGCAGCGCCCTTGCTCCCACAGCGCCCTCGCCCCCACAGCGCTCTCTGCAGCGATCTCACCCCCTCAGCGCTCTCCACAGAACACTCACCCCCACAGCGCTCTCCACAGAGCTCTCGCACCCACAGCGCTCTCTGCAGCAATCTTGCACCCACAGCGCTCTCCACAGAACACTCACCCCCACAGCGCTCTCCACAGAACACTCACCCCCACAGCGCTCTCCACAGAGCCCTCGCACCCAGAGCGCTCTTTGCAGCAATCTTGCACCCACAGCGCTCTCCACAGAGCGCTCTTGCAGCGCCCTCGCTCCCGCAGCATTCTCGCCCCACATCGCTCCGCAGCGCTCTCCGCAGCGCTCTCGCCCCATTGCGCTCCGCAACGCTCTCGCCCCACAGAGCTCTCCGCAATGATACCGTCAGTATCATTGTCAATATAATTGTCAGTATCATATCAGTATTTGGTCAGTATCATGGTCAGTATCAGTATCATGTCAGTATCATGGTCAGTATCCGTGTCAGTATCACATCAGTATCGCGTCCAACATCACGTCAGTGTCATGTTGGTACCATAGTCATTATCATGGTCCGTATCATGTCAGTATCATTCCACTCCAACAGGCTCCCGCCTCGGAGTTTCCACAGTGCGCTCCGCAGCTCTCTCGCCCCCATAGCGCTCTGCGCAGCGCTCTTGCCCCACAGCGCTCTTGCCCCACAGCACTCTCCGCAATGATACCGTCAGTATCATTGTCAGTTTCACGTCAGTATCATGCCATTATCATGGTCAGTATCATGATCAAGTAGTTGCCCTTTTGTCTCTCTTTGGGGGTTTCAGTCCACGTGTGCCGTGCTGACTACGCCATCGGCCGTCCGCGTTGTGCCTTGCTGACTACGCCACCGGCCGTCCGCGTGTGCCGTGCGACTACGCTAACGACCTCCTCCCCAAAGACTCCAGGGTCGGCGACCCTCCCCCGGAACCCTCCACCCCTCCATCATTACTATATCACATTACACCACATTACATTATCTAATTCCATTCCATTCCATTCCATTCCATTTCATTCTATTCAATAAAACCCTTAAACGTCCATAAAGGTGTGTTTTCTTTGCCTAGTGAAATGGCGTTGGAACAACAGATGTTCAGGAGGCGGAGAAACACAACTTTACTCCGCCCACACACCAATCTACTGGCGCTATTTATACCCTGTCAGAACTACCCAGAAACCCCTTATTCGCTTTCGTACATCCGTACTCAAGCTCATAACGTTTTCAGCATCCCTCCACCACCCCTTTCACCTCCACAGGTTGTGCTTCTACCACTCCTCTCTTTTCTCCTTCTACGACCCTCCCTGTCTCTCTCTCCCCGTCTCTCCCTCTCCATCCTTCTCTCTCTCGCTCTCTCCCACTTCTCAGGTTCCTGCTGGGGGTTTCAGTCCACGTGTGCCGTGCTGACTACGCCATCGGCCGTCCGCGTTGTGCCTTGCTGACTACGCCACCGGCCGTCCGCGTGTGCCGTGCGACTACGCTAACGACCTCCTCCCCAAAGACTCCAGGGTCGGCGACCCTCCCCCGGAACCCTCCACCCCTCCATCATTACTATATCACATTACACCACATTACATTATCTAATTCCATTCCATTCCATTCCATTCCATTTCATTCTATTCAATAAAACCCTTAAACGTCCATAAAGGTGTGTTTTCTTTGCCTAGTGAACAACAAAGAACTAATTATTTCAACACCCTTCTGAAGTCAGGGAGACTTACTCAAGAATACTTCTGTGATCAATACTCCAAAATTGAAAGTTGCCGGATGAAATTCTACAGGAGTAGGGAACAACAAGACAAGTACAGGGCCCACCAGTATTCAGGTCTGGATGATGCCCTAACTGCACAGCAAGCACAGCCAGGACAGACTGAGGCCACCAGGATTGGTCAACAGATAATTCTTCCAGGCTCACACACTGGTAGCCCCAGATACCAATTCAAGCGCTTTCAAGATGCCCTTGCCATAGCAGCCAGATATAGAAGGTTTGACCTCTTCATTACCATGACGTCAAACGCAAGGAGTGAAGGTGTACTGAGTAACATCTTTCCAGGACAGCAGCCCACTGACAGACCAGACATTGTTAACAAAGATTTCAAAAGGAGTTTGGATGAGCTCCTCCACGACACAAAGCTCGGCGTCTTTGGGAAGATGAAGGCTAGAATACACACTATTGAAGGACAGATGAGAGGACTGAAACATGCCCACATACTGCTACTCCTACATGAGATTTTGACTGTCGATGACATTGATCAAATAATTAGAGCAGACATACCTGACAAACAAAAGGAGCCAGAGCTGTATGAGCTGGTGTGTCGATTCATGCTACATGGACCCTGTGGCCCGGCCTACCCTAACAGCCCCTGCATGGTCAATGGTATCTGTACTAAGAAATTCCCTAAAAACTTCTGTGCCAACACACGACTGCCTCATGATGGTCATGGCTACCCAGAATACAGACGGCCCATTGTCGGTCACACCCATAAGAAGAATGACTTTCTGTTTGACAGCAGGTGGGTCGTTCCTTACAACGCTTGGGTCCTACTTAAATATAAATGCCACATCAATGTTGAATTTGTTGGCTCCTTCCGTACCATCAAGTACCTGTACAAATACGTCCATAAAGGAGTTGATGTTGGCACTCTCGATATTGAAGACAGGGATGAGATCTCCAGATTCATCAATGCCAGTGTTATGTTGAATCCCTGATCATAACCTCAAATTGAAAGTAGGCGCACCAGTCAAGCTGCTTAGAAACCTGCAATCAGGTCCTGACCGCACTCTCAAGAATGGCACCAGAATGGTGGTAATGCAAATGATGGACAGAGTCATTGAGTGTGAGATTGCAGTAGGCACAAACAGGGGTGAAACAATCTTCCTACCAAGAATACCTCACTATGACAGAGGTGAGCTTCCCTTCACCTTCATTAGACGACAGTTCCCTATCCGCTTAGCATTCTCTGTTACAATCAATAAGGGTCAGGGCCAAGAGAATGAACGAGTTGGCATCTACTTGCCTAAACCTGTGTATGGCCAACTCTACACAGCCTTCTCTAGAGGAAAGAGAGCCAGCGCTGTAAAAGTTTTCATTGTGGATAATGACAAGGGCATTACTGACAACATTGTTTATAGCGAACTCCTTTAGGATAATGGGCATAAATGGACACAGACAGACACAGAGATCTCCATATACGGGCATAAAAGGGACACACCCAGACACATACAGAGATGTGCATATATCACAGACACAGATAGCTCCATATATGGGCATAAATGCACACACAGATGGGCATAAATGGACACAGGCAAACAGATGGCCAAAACGGGTCCTATGACAACAGGTATAATGGGGTTTGATTTAAAGGGTGGAGCATTCATTCCCTATTTACATCGTTCCTGTGTAGGCCGGTCCCCGACTAGACCCTCGGCAACCCGAAGGGCTAGACGCTCGGCCGAGCTTCTAGTATATTCAATATAATCGGGTAGCGTGTTTTTTGGGGCGGTGTAACCGCCCCCTATAAGTGAGGTTTGGACACTGACCAATCCTGCACCGTGATTGGCCAATAGTCTACAACGCAGTCTACAACCCTAACCCTTCCACAGTCAATGCAAATCTATACTTTTGCAAAGTCAGCCAATCACATTACAGCTAGTGTCATCACCACTAGCTGTAATGTGATTGGCTGACTTTGCAAATTCAGGACTGTGATTGGCTAGCGAAACACATGACACATGTGCAGCCCTATGAATATCAGTATGGACTTAAAAAAACACATTTATGTTTTTTTTAAGTGAGTCATGTTGTGATGACCACACATATATACTAGGCCCGTTGAGATGCATGCTCCTTCAGTTATGCATGTTCGTTGTACCCGTTGTCAGAATACCCGTCCACCAGTCTCCATATATGGGCATGTTATGTTTGTGACATGGTGATGGTCTGATATCAGTGCATGTTACATTTGTGACATCCGCAGTCCGCCGACCCAACGTCAACCAATGCGATTTGAATACAGGATAGATAGACTAGGGCCTAGTCTACCGGAGGGGCATGCTTTTCCAACGGCCATTGGCTGTTGGGAAAGCATGCCCCTCCGGTTATGCAATACCCGCTAAACCCGCTGTATCCGTTGTCAGAGTACCCATTGTACCCATCTGTCTGTCTGTGTCCCTTTTATGCACATACTGTATATGGAGATCTCTGTATCCGACTGTCTGTGTCCCTTTTATTCCCATAAATGGAGATCCCTGATGTCATCAATATGACATCATACTGACATTGGTCTGACAGTTCACACAGAGATCCCATGCATTCTTCATATATGCAGTCTAACGTCATGCCCGGGACATTCTCCATCCATCAAAGACCAAAGTAACAGGATGTTATCCGTGCACTCTTATGGCAGACAGATCACCAGAGCTGTCCTGGGCGGACTGTCTCAAACGTACGGTCAGAACTGCAGCCAAACGTATGGTCGTTACTACTACAGCCTCATCACAGCCAGTTATGGGTTCGGGAAGCACTATCGTGAGGGGATCTTGGAGAAAGAGATGTGCTATGGGGACGATGCCTATTTCATAGCACAAAATAGATCCGCCGATGTCTTGGGCGTAGCAGATGGCGTCGGTGGTTGGCGTAACCGCGGCGTCGACCCCTCCCAGTTCTCTGCCACTCTGATGAGGACATGTGAGGGACTGGTGAAGGAAGACCAGTTCACACCCACTAACCCAGTGGGCATCCTCACCTCTGCTTACGAGGAGCTTCTACTAAACAAAGTCCCCCTGCTGGGGAGCAGCACAGCCTGTATTGTAGTTCTAGATCGGGGGAGTCACCGACTGCACACCTGTAACCTCGGTGACTCAGGATTCCTGGTGGTGCGAGGAGGAGAGGTGGTACACCGATCGAACGCGCAACAGCACCGCTTCAACACTCCCTTTCAGCTGACCATTGCTTCCCCGGGGGGTGATAGCCCTGAAGCAGCTGACAGCTCCTCCTTTGATGTTCACCTTGGTGACATGATCCTCACTGCCACCGATGGCCTCTTTGACAACATGCCAGATTACATGATTCTGCAGGCGCTCAAGAAACTCAACACCACCAACTATGACAGTATCTTGCAGACTGCACAGAGCATTGCAAAGCAGGCTCGTGGCCTGGCCTATAACCCCAACTACATGTCCCCATTTGCCGAGAAAGTCCATGCCCGTGGCCTGAGTTGGAGAGGAGGGAAACCAGATGATATTACGGTGCTGCTGTCCATTGTGGCTGAATATACAGACACCGATCGACTTCACTCTGCAAACGCATCGCAGAGGATCCAAGGGAGTGTGGTGCCTGGCGTCGAGTCGGTTGGATCGGCGGTTGATCCGACCGACATGCCCATATAGTGTATGCCGATGCCCAACGAGCTCTGGTCTTGCACCGACTAATTTGCGTATATACAGTATGTAATGAAGACTTAATGTGGCCAGCCTGTTACGTCAGTCATCTAAGACATCAGTTGCCTATGTAATCTAATAGATAGGTAACAGATAGAGACCCTCTCATAGACAGCTGTAGCCTCAGAGAGGTTATTATGGATATGAAATAAGAAAATGATCGCCTCTGGGACACCTCGGACATACATACGATTCCTGAAGGCAATGATGAATGCCTTTAAGAGACAGAACTATTATCAAATCCTGTATAACATTGGCTTACGGGAGGACTGACCGGCCAGTCGTCATGCTCATGTCACTATGACTCATAACCATAACCTAGCCATAAACATATGAGGCGGTCCCAATGCCGCTACGCCCAAATATGGAGTGTGCTGTCTAACCTCAATGTGTCGTCATGGCATCAGCTGCAAACAAATCAGTCAGCTACATATATGATGACATCAGGGGTCTCCATATATGGGCATAAAAGGAACAAGTACTGACAGATTTTCTCTTCGCAGATGAGTAAGGCTGGGAACGAGGCTACACACTTCCCAGCCGGCTTGATGGTGATTGCTATTCGAAGCGTCTGTGTAGTGTGTCCATGCAAAGTTCCTGTAGGGCAAGGGCTGTCCGTGACAAAACTAATAATAAGACCATTATTACGTCAAAAGTAACCAACAAACTATCTATAATAAATAGTCAAACATTGGCCAAATTGTTGAATATTACCTAATAATATATAAAACATCGCCGATCTAGTTTGGCTATTTTCACTGTTTATCTGTGGAACCGAACTAAATGCAATGCCTCAACTCCTACAATTCCAAGTGTTTGTCAGGGTGGGGGGTCCCCAGTTCAAATATAATTATTTTGGGGGGTCACGGCCTGAAAAGTTTGGGAACCCTTGGTCTATGGGATGGTAGTTACTTTGTCTTTACCAAGTAACTCATCATACATAAATCACTGACATAACAACATAACATTATAAATTAATTGATTGGGGGAACTGGTTGGAATAACGTTGTGTTCCTTCCACGCGCTACGTCCAACCAGGGAAA